>NC_060950.1:65468689-65477732 GCF_022045245.1 Lucilia cuprina | reverse complement strand
TTTTTTTGTTCGTTGTAGTTTTAAAAGTCCAAACATATATTTTATAGTTCTTTTGTAATAATTTCATATATTAATCAATATGCAAAACATTTATGATTTATGTATTTATGTATGTGTTTAAGACAAACATGTTTAAATTTAATTTTATAAAAATTTTTTTCTATTGTTATTAATCATATAAATGAGTCATATTTATTGCCAATTTTTATTGTAATTATTATTATGATTATGAATATTTATAAAAAATATATATAATAAATAAAGTTTTTTTTTTTGTATAAATAAAAAAACTTTATGAAAAATTTTATAAAAAATTGTTTGTTTTATGGGTGGTCTTAACCTAAAAATATGTGTTTTTAATAGTTAGTAGCAGTAGTTTGAAGAAAAATTACTTTTAATTTCATTAACTAAACAATTGCACTTTCATTTAGTGATCACTACTGATCGTTTAATAAAGAGGACAGTTTATTGTATAAAAAGAACAGGGTTTAGTTAAAAGTTGTGTTTAAATATAAAATGAGAAAATTAACATGTTAACAGATTTTTAACCTTTTTGTTTTTATCTCCTCTAGTTTTAGCAAAAATTGAACTTTAAAGTTTTAATTAAATGAAAATGATTGTTAAAACTGTTTAACAACTTAATGCAACTCTCTGTTTTGTTGGTGGCATAAAAACAAACACAAATATTTTTAATAATTGCTAAAGCGTGTTAATTGTTATATATCAATGTTTGGATATCTGTTTGATGTTTAGTTGTATTTTTATCTATCACTAACGATGACTATTGATTAGATGTTGTTGCATAGTTATGTATTAGAAAAAGCAAAAAAAAAAAAAAAAAAACTGGTTAATAAAATTAAATAGTTTTTAAACGTTTTAACATTTGAACTCAACGTCTGACATCATTCAAAGAAAAGTTGGTTTTTTTGTGAACATTTTTGTTGGCCACAACATTTTCTTCTATAGAAAATCATGTTGACAACAAACAATTTTATAGAAAATTATGTTGGAAAGAAGCTATTCTATAGAAAATCAAAGATTTCTATAGAAAAATATGTTGAAAACAAACTATTCTATAGAAAGTTGTGTTAGACACAAACTATTTTATAGAAAGCTATAGAAAATCATGTTGACAACAAACTAATCTGTTGACATCAAACAAATCATGTTGGACACGAACTATTCTATAATAAAATATGTTTAAATCAAACTATTCTATAGAAAATTATGTTAAACACAACATTTTCTATTCATAATCATTCTATTCATATTCTATAGAAGATGATGTTGGAAACAAACTATTCTTTAGAAAAAATATGTTGGACACAACTTATTCTATAGAAAATTGTGTTGAGCATAAGCTATTGTATAGAAAATTATGTTGGGTACAAACTATTTAATAGATAATTTTGTTGAACACAACATTTTCTGTTCAAAATCATGTTGGGCACAAGCTATTCTATAGAAAATTATGTTGGATATATCATGTTCTATAGAAAATCATGTTGACAACAAACTATTCTATTGAAAATCATGTTGAAAACAAACTATTCTACAGAAAATTATGTTGGACACAAACTATTCTATTTGTATTGGAAACAAACTATTCTATAGAAAATCTATTCTATTGAAAATTAAAAATTATGTTGGATACAAGCTATTCTATGGAAAATTATGTTGGACACAAACTATTTAATAGAAAAATGTGTTGTGTTTAAACTATGTTGGGCACAACAATTTCTATTCAAAATCATGTTGGGCACACACAATTCTATAGAAAATTATGTTGAACACAACATTTTCTATTCATAATCTTTCTATTCATATTATATAGAAGATGATGTTGGAAACAAACTATTCTTTAAAAAAAATATGTTGGACACAACCTATTCTATAGAAAATTGTGTTGAGCACAAGATAATGTATATAAAATTATGTTGGGCACAAACTATTTAATAGATAATTGTGTTGAACACAATATTTTCTGTTCAAAATCATGTTGGGCATAAGCTATTCTATAGAAAATTATGTTGGATATATCATGTTCTATAGAAAATCATGTTGACAACAAACTATTCTATTGAAAATCATGTTGAACACAAACTATTCTACAGAAAATTATGTTGGACACAAACTATTCTATAGAAAATTGTATTGGAAACAAACTATTCTATAGAAAATCTATTCTACCTTTCTATTCATATTCTATAGAAGATGATGTTGGAAACAAACTATTCTATAGAAAAATTATGTTGGACACAACCTATTCTATAGAAAATTGTGTTGAGCACAAGCTATTGTATAGAAAATTATGTTGGGCACAAACTATTTAATAGATAATTATGTTGAACACAACATTTTCTATTCATAATCTTTCTATTCATGTTCTATATAAGATGATGTTGGAAACAAACTATTCTATAGAAAAATTATGTTGGACACAACCTATTCTATAGAAAATTGTGTTGAGCATAAGCTATTGTATAGAAAATTATGTTGGGCACAAACTATTTAATAGATAATTGTGTTGAACACAACATTTTCTGTTCAAAATCATGTTGGGCATACGCTATTCTATAGAAAATTATGTTGGATATATCATGTTCTATAGAAAATTGTGTTAAGCATAGCTATTCTATAGAAAATTATGTTGGACAAAAACTATATAATTAACAAGAATTTTGTTGGGCACCACCAATCAATGTGTTGTGTTTAAAATGTGTTGGGCACAACATTTTCTTTTCAAAATCATGTTCTATACAAACTATTCTAAAGAAAATTATTATTTTCTATAGAATAATCATGTTGGACACAACATTTTCTATAAATAATTATGTTGAGCACAACATTTTCATTAGAAAATCTTGTTGGGCATAAATTTTTCTATAGAAAATTATGTTAAGCAAACTATTTTCTATAAAAAATTATGTTGGGCACAAAATTTTCTGCAGAAAAATTATGTTGAAAAGAAAGTATTCTACAGAAAATTATCTTGGACACAACATTTCCGATAGAAAAATTTGTTGAGCACAACATTTTCTACCAAAAATCATGTTGAACACAAGGTTTTCTAAAGAAAATCATGTTGGACAGAAAATTTTTTTAAGATATTTATGTTGAGCACAGCATTTTCTATACAATGTTATGTTGAGCATAACATTTATAATAGATAATTATGTTGGGCACAACATTTTCTGTTGAAAATCATGTTGAACACAAAGTGTTCGATAGAAAATTATGTTGGACGCAACGTTTTCTATAGAAAATTATGTTGGGCTCAACATTTTCTATAGAAAATTATGTTGGGCACCACGTTTTCTATAGATATTTATGTTGGACACAACATTTTCTTTAGATAACTATGCTGGACACAACATTTTCTATAGAAAATTATGTTGGTCACAACATTTTTAAAGATATTAATGTTGAGCACAACATTTTTTATAGAAAATTATGTTGAGCACAACATTTTGTATAATTAATTATGTTGGGCACAACATTTTCTGCAGAAAATCATGTTGAACGCGAAATTTTCTATAGAAAATCACGTTGGACAAAAAATTTTCTATAGAAAAATCATGTTGCTAACAAAGTATTATATAGAAAATTATGTTGGGCACAACATTTTCTATAGATATTTATGTTGGACACAACATTTTCTTTAGATAACTATGCTGGACACAACATTTTCTATATAAAATGTGTTGGGCATAACATATTCTAAAGATATTTATGTTGAGCACAACATTTTCTAAAGAAAATTATGTTGGGCACCACATTTTCTATAGATATTTATGTTGGACACAACATTTTCTTTAGATAACTATGCTGGACACAACATTTTCTATATAAAATATGTTGGGCACAACATTTTCTAAAGATATTTATGTTCTATAGAAAATTATGTTGAACACAAAATTTTCTATAGAAAAATCATGTTGGAAACAAAGTATTCTATAGAAAATTATGTTGGTAAAGAAAATACAATCAATTTCAAAGAAAACTGTGTTGCACACAAGCTATTCTATAGAAAATTGTGTTGGGCACAAACTATTTTATAGAAAATTGTGTTGGGCACCAACTATTCTATAGAAAATTGTGTTGGGCACAAACTATTCTATAGAAAATTATGTTGAACACAAACTATTCCATAGAAAATTAAGTTGAGAACAAACTATTTTGTAGAAAAACATGTTGGGCACAAAATTTTCTATATAAAATCATGTTGGACACAAACTATTCTATATAAAATCATGTTGAATATAAACTATTCTATAGAATATTTTGTTGGTTTCAAAATTTTCTATAAGAAATTAGCCTTGAACTTCTATTTTTAATTTTTTTTTTAAATAAAGTTGAGTTTTTTCCGAAATGACGTCATTAAGTCTTTATATGAGATATTTGTCATTTGTACCAAATCATACAAAAGTAAATTAGACAAATATTAGAATTTAGTAACAAGGTTTTTCTATAATAATTTCAATGCGTAAATAAATTTACCGGTTATATCATACCAAATAATATAAACGGCAACAAACTGTAAACTATACAACACACACACACACACTCACGCTAAACTATACACTGAGATAAAATTCCAATATTTGTTTTTTCAATATTTTATAAATATTTACACACAAATACCGTTAACTTCTAAAAAGCAGCTGTGTGGTAAGAGAAAAAAAACTTAGAGTAATTCTTTTTACTCTCGCTCTTGGTGACTTAAAAGTGTCAATTTCAGTTAAAAATTTATACAATTTTATATTGTTTTTTTTTGTTCGCTGTTGGCTTAAACAAATTAAGGTCTTTGTTTTTTTTTTCTTCTGAAAAAAGAAGACAACAAGGAGCTGGTTGTTGATTGTTGGTTATTGTACTATGCAGCAAATGTATAGGATTCTTTATGAAAAACAACGAACAAAAATGAATCATTATCTTAATGTATGCAATATTTACATCAACATGTCAAGTTAAAGTAAATAAAATATTTTAACATTTTACTAAAATTTGTATTTTAGGGGGAAATTTAACAGGGAATATTTATTTATAAATTACATCATTGTGCTGATGATGATAACAATAATAATGTTTGGGTCAAATGCTTATGTCTATGAATCTAAAGTTTGTCATAGTTTTCTATGTCAGTTATGAATGAGCCCATTGATCTTTGTACTAGTTTCTTTAAGGTAAAGGAAGTTTTAAAATAATATTTATTTTTAGGGGGAAAATTTGTTATATATCATATAGTAATGTAAAATAAATTGAGATGTGATAAAGATAATATAAAAAAAAAATTAGTTTAGGCCAAAAAAATCTATAGGCAATTAAGTTTAGTCTATTGTCTAGTCTATAGTCTAGTCTGTAGTCTAGTCCTTAGTCTATAGTCTAGTCTATAGTCTAGTCTATAGTCTAGTCTATAGTCTAGTCTATAGTCTAGTCTATAGTCTAGTCTATAGTCTAGTCTATAGTCTAGTCTATAGTCTAGTCTATAGTCTAGTCTATAGTCTAGTCTATAGTCTAGTCTATAGTCTAGTCTATAGTCTAGTCTATAGTCTAGTCTATAGTCTAGTCTATAGTCTAGTCTATAGTCTAGTTTATTGTCTAGTCTATAGTCTAGTCTATAGTCTAGTCTATAGTCTAGTCTATAGTCTAGTCTATAGTCTAGTCTATAGTTTAGTCTATAGTCTAGTCTATAGTCTAGTCTATAGTCTAGTCTATAGTCTAGTCTATAGTCTAGTCTATAGTCTAGTCTATAGTCTAGTCTATAGTCTAGTCTATAGTCTAGTCTATAGTCTAGTCTATAGTCTAGTCTATAGTCTAGTCTATAGTCTAGTCTATAGTCTAGTCTATAGTCTAGTCTATAGTCTAGTCTATAGTCTATAGTCTATAGTCTAGTCTATAGTCTAGTCTATAGTCTAGTCTATAGTCTAGTCTATAGTCTAGTCTATAGTCTAGTCTATAGTCTAGTCTATAGTCTAGTCTATAGTCTAGTCTATAGTCTAGTCTATAGTCTAGTCTATAGTCTAGTCTATAGTCTAGTCTATAGTCTAGTCTATAGTCTAGTCTATAGTCTAGTCTATAGTCTAGTCTATAGTCTAGTCTATAGTCTAGTCTATAGTCTAGTCTATAGTCTAGTCTATAGTCTAGTCTATAGTCTAGTCTATAGTCTAGTCTATAGTCTAGTCTATAGTCTAGTCTATAGTCTAGTCTATAGTCTAGTCTATAGTCTAGTCTATATAGTCTAGTCTATAGTCTAGTCTATAGTCTAGTCTATAGTCTAGTCTATAGTCTAGTCTATAGTCTAGTCTATAGTCTAGTCTATAGTCTAGTCTATAGTCTAGTCTATAGTCTAGTCTATAGTCTAGTCTATAGTCTATCTATAGTCTAGTCTATAGTCTAGTCTATAGTCTAGTCTATAGTCTAGTCTATAGTCTAGTCTATAGTCTAGTCTATAGTCTAGTCTATAGTCTAGTCTATAGTCTAGTCTATAGTCTAGTCTATAGTCTAGTCTATAGTCTAGTCTATAGTCTAGTCTATAGTCTAGTCTCTATAGTCTAGTCTATAGTCTAGTCTATAGTCTAGTCTATAGTCTAGTCTATAGTCTAGTCTATAGTCTAGTCTATAGTCTAGTCTCTAGTCTAGTCTTAGTCTAGTCTATAGTGTAGTCTATAGTCTAGTCTATAGTCTAGTCTATAGTCTAGTCTATAGTCTAGTCTATAGTCTAGTCTATAGTCTAGTCTATAGTCTAGTCTATAGTCTAGTCTATAGTCTAGTCTATAGTCTAGTCTATAGTCTAGTCTATAGTCTAGTCTATAGTCTAGTCTATAGTCTAGTCTATAGTCTAGTCTATAGTCTAGTCTATAGTCTAGTCTATAGTCTAGTCTAGTCTATAGTCTAGTCTATAGTCTAGTTTATAGTCTAGTCTATAGTCTAGTCTATAGTCTAGTCTATAGTCTAGTCTATGGACTAGTATGTTTGTTATTTAGTTAGTTAGTTAGTTATTTTTTATTCCAACAATAACAATAAATAACAACAGCCAACAACTTTTATTTAACATAAACAGCAAAATGTAACATGTGCAGCATCTACTGCTGCTGCAAAATAATTATAACATAAATGTAATTAAATTTAACATTTAGCAGCATTACAACCGCCCTGTTAAATACTTTACGTTTGTTTATTAATGTTATATTCCCCCAATCATGTTAAAGTTTAACATGATTAGGGTTTGTTTTGGTTTTGCTTTTTTATTTTATATATGAGTATGTGCGTTTGCAATTACAGTAAATGTTTGTTTTTCTATTGTGTGTGTTTATGCTTTGCTCCAGCTATTATGTTGTTTTCTTTTTTTTTTTTGCTTCAGAAGTATATTGTTAATGTTGTTGTTGTTTTTTAAATATTCATTTTTTTTTTTTTTTGGGTTTTGATTAGGATGGCGGTGCATCAAGCACTCATATTGCCAGGTTATCACACGTTTGTCCAGAGAAAACCCCACCAACCGACCTATACCTTCATATAGGAAGTTGGAGCATCCGGACTTGATTTCATCAAAAGTATTAATGGTCTCCACCAGTATATATTTGAGTTTAAATGGTCTCCACCAGGTTATATCGTGAGTATTTTATGGTCTCCACCAGTTAAAAACGTTTGAGTATTCTATGGTCTCCACCAATAAAACATAACCTCACTTGAGGTAAAACGAAAGCACGAGGTTAATGTAGACAACATGTAACTTTGAACAGTTACATGAAGTAATACATTACACCAGTGCGAGCGAGACGCAAAACTGTCGAAAGCCAGGCAACAAACACAAGCCTGAACGCGTTTAAGAAATAATCACGATGACGCGAGAGTTGTTCCCCAACTCAGACCTGAATTGCGACCTAAATATTCATAAATTGAAAAATGTCTAGGCATAGAAGAGCACAGTTTTTTATTTATTTATTTATTTTTATAGAAAAAAGTACTTTTTTCTATAAAATGAAGTGTGGAGTGTGTGAATTATGTTAAAACAGCTTTTACTTAAAGTACTTAACTTGCTGTGCTGCTCTGCAGCAGAGTAGTTTTACAGCCTATTTCAGTTTGTTAATGTTAAATATGTTCTGTTTCTGTTGTTGTTGTTGGTTGGTTGTGTACATACATACAATATTTGCGCCCAAGTTTTCAATTTGTTTTTCCCGCAATTTCAGTTCGGATTTGCGCACGATAACGTTAAGACGAGCTTTGCTTAGCTAAATAATACAAAAAAAAAAATTATAAATAAATTTTAAATATTTTAAAAATAACAAGTGAAAAGTTTTGTTTCGAATTGAAATGTTTCTTTTTTAAAAGAAAATAATTTTTTAATACATTTGCAAAGGAGATAATTTAAGTGTTGAAACCAAGTATTAGTGTTTAAATAACGAAAAAATTTGAAGCAAGAAATTTTAAAATTTGAATTTTAAGAAAAAATTATCTAAAATATAACCCCAAATTATTAATTTCACAAAAAAGTGTTAAAACGCAAGGATTAAAAAAAAATAGTATTAATCTAAAGTTAATTAAAAAGTTTATAAATTTTATATAATATTAATTCTTAAACTCAATGGAAAGTAATCAATAATTTCCAAGGATTTTTTATTTTTAAAAATTGTTGCAACAGATTTTTTTACGAAAAGGTGAGTGTTAATTTTTTTTTGGAAATGTCTATAATCCTTGAACATGTACTTTTGTCTTGAAAATTAATTTTTGTGCACAATTAAGAAAATTAAAAAAGTTTGATTAAATTTTTTTCTTTAGTTCACCAGTTCAGTTTAAGGTTAGATCTAGTTCAATTCTAGTTCAGTTCTAGTTCTGTTCTAAATCTGTTCTAGTTCAGTTCTAGTTCAGTTCTATTTCAGTTCTAGTTTAGTTCTAGTTAGTTCTATTTCAGTTCTAGTTCAGTCCTAATTCAGTTCTAGTTCAGTTCTAATTCAGTTCTAGTTTAGTTCTATTTCAGTTCTAGTTCAGTCCTAATTCAGTTCTAGTTCAGTTCTAATTCAGTTCTAGTTCAGTTCTAGTTCAGTTC
>NC_060950.1:65467343-65468589 GCF_022045245.1 Lucilia cuprina | reverse complement strand
CTAGTTCTGTTCTAGTTCTGTTCTAGTTCTGTTCTAGTTCTGTTCTAGTTCTGTTCTAGTTCTGTTCTAGCTCTGTTCTAGTTCTGTTCTAGTTCTGTTCTAGTTCTTCAATAAAGCAAAAAATCCACAGTTAAATGACCTCCGATTACGGAAGTATTACAATCTACATAAAATGTGTGAATTGATTCAATTCTTTTCAACTGTTAAGTGCAGCAGCTGTTAATAATCAAAAAAATAAATTTTATAATTCGGAAGTTCATTTCATTATTTGTTTATTTATTTTTCTTAAATATGTCTAGTCAGTTTAAATTGTATCTTATTAATCTATTATAAGGATTAAGTTTATAGTTTTATTTTGAAAATCTATCTAGTAGAAGTCAAGGTCACTTAAGAAATTCTTTAATAATTTTTGTTTATAAAAAACATTTGTTTCCTCATATTTTTCATAATTTCATAGTTCAAATTCATTCGTTATTTTATTTATTTGTTCTATATTGTGTCTGTATTCATATGAATACATAAAATAGAAATTAATAATTTTGCCAAATCATTATTCATTCATCAGTTACAATTTAGTTTTTCCCCAAATAAAAAGAAATGTTTTATTTAAAGGGAAATTATAAATTATGACAAATGTAGATATTGAAAAGGAAATTAATAAGTTGGATGCTACTTTTTGAAATTTTAATAGTAATTGTCTATAAGTTTTTTTCAGAAGTATGGAGCAGAAAATTTTGTAAATTTTTTGTAGATAAAATTTAATAACTTTAAAATTTATTTAACAAATTCTAACTTTGTAAGAAAGGGGTCTATTATCAGATGATTTAATTATTGTATTCTTCAATAGATGAAAGTACTGTAAATGTCAAATCTGTTTTAAATACATATTATTAAACCAACAGCTATATCTTAAGAAATGTACTTTCAGAAATGTCTTATTAATATAACGTTAACCACTTCATTGACATGTGTCTTGTGGTTATCTTAATTATTTTTGCAATTTATTTATTTATGGTTTCAAAGTGATCTTTCTAATAAATCATTTATAATATCTAATCTTGATGTAATGACTCAAATTATAAATAAACTTTAAAAATTGAAGAACACCTTAAAAATAAATCAGCTTAATCTAATCTAGAACTGAACTAGAACTGAACTAGATTTGAACTAGAATTGAACTAGAATTGAACTAGAATTGAACTAGAACCGAACTAGATCTGAACTAGAACTGAACTAGAACTGAACT
>NC_060950.1:65465285-65467243 GCF_022045245.1 Lucilia cuprina | reverse complement strand
GACTATAGACTAGACTATAGACTAGACTATAGACTAGACTATAGACTAGACTATAGACTAGACTATAGACTAGACTGTAGACTAAACTATAGACTAGACTATAGACTACACTTTAGACTATAGACTAATCTATAGGCTAGACTATAGGCTAGACTATAGACTAGACTATTCCAGATTTGATAATAAAAAGTCAGATTCGAATTCAGCGCTGCTCAATTTGTTCGAAATATCTTAGTCTCAGAATTTGGACTTTTTTCAAATTTTGCCCTAAAAAAATTTAACTAAATATCAATGACGTCACTTACCCAGCACTTAACACAAACAATTATCTATTTCATTTAAAATTGTGGACATTTTATTTTCTGTTTTAAACAACATTTCTTCATATTCCTTAAATTACACACATACACTTCAACTCACACTTGCATATTTTCAACGAATGGCCAAACTAAAGCAAAACACCGACCGGCTTGCTATTAAAATTTATTTTTGTTAAAATTTTGCAAATTATTTTCTTTAATTTCCCGTATATATTCTTATGGTATTTTTACACAAAATTATTAAACAACATTTAAATTTTATAATTATGCAAAAATATTTGTTATTTTCTAATTTCTAATATGATTTATTAATTAATTTAAGTAAGAAGAACTACCAAACAACCGAACACTTGTAAATTTTCTCGAAACTAAAAGAAAAAGTGTAAATAATGCAATTGTTATTGTTGTTGTTGTATAGCAAGGCTGCATGTGTTTGTTGTTATTTGTTTTAAAAGGGAGTAAATGTTCAGTTAGTTTCTACGTTAGTTTCGTTTCGTAAGGGAACAAAGTTTTTCATGCAAAAAAAACTTGACGGGAATAAGGCAGTTAAGCTAACAACTTACGCAGGTTTACGTAAGCTAATACGTAGAAACTAACTGAACCTTAACAGGGAGAACAATATTTACTCGGCAAAAATAAATCTCTTTGACATCTTGCTTTTAATCTTGGTACGCACTTTCTTAATCTCCCACTAACACCCCTCTCATATAATAACAAGAAGCACACACACACAAACAAATCAATACTTTTGACAACAATAACAATATGTATTTGCATTTTTCTTTTAGTTTTCTAGAAATTTAACAAGTGTTCGCGTGTTCGGGTTTTTAGTTGTCATTAAATTTGTTAATAAATCATATTAAAAATTAGTTAATTGTTAATATTATTACATAATTATTAAATTTAAATGTTGTTAAACATTATTGTATAAAAATATCATAAGAAAATATTAAACAAATTGGTGAAAAGTATAAAAGAAAAATAATGCATTTTCAAGCCGGTCGGTGTGTTGCTTTAGTTTGGCCATTCGTTAAGTGTTGTGTTGTAAAAAAAATTGTTTATATTTTTAATAAATTAATATAATTAATAAATTTAAATGTTGTTTAACATAAATCATTAAAAATATCATTAGAAAATATTAAATAAATTAGTGAAAAGATTGTAACAAAAATTAATGCATTTCCAAGGCGGTCGTCGTGTTGCTTTAGTTTGGCCATTCGTTAAGTGTTGTTGCGGGTTTTTTCACAATTTTAAGCGTAAAGCTTTAAAAGCTTTCCAAGTAATGAAGAAATGAAAAGAGGTAAGTAAATAAGTAGAAAAAAAGCTTTTATTTGTACTTATAAAGGAAATAGAGATCTTTGAAACCACAAAATAAAAAAATAAAATAAATAAAATATGAAAAACACGTGTAAAGAAAGCTTTATTCAAGGAGAAGCTTGAATAATGTTGTAGCTCAAAAGTTTAAGCAGAATCTGATAAGTACAAAGATCTTTTTAGTAATTATTCTTTTTAAATTTATAAACCCTTTAATGTTCTACTTCTGTTCTAGTTCTGTTCTAGTTCTATTCTAGTTCTGTTCTAGTTCTGTTCTAGTTCTGTTCTAGTTCTGTTCTAGTTCTGTTCTAGTTCTGTTCTAGT
>NC_060950.1:65463523-65465185 GCF_022045245.1 Lucilia cuprina | reverse complement strand
GAAATTATTTACATCTGTCAACAGTTTTTGTTTGACTCAACTATTTTACCATGAAGGTCATTAACATTAACAAAAAAAGACATTAATATCAATTTTTCAGTTTTTTTTGGGATTATGCCAACATACTTAAGATGTCGCTGTTCGTCTGTCCGTCTGTGCCATAAGAATTAAACTATTGTGGCGTCTTCAAACTTATTTTGAAAACGAAAGCCGTTCCCTCAAATAGAAACAAAAAAATTAAACAGATACTCCAAAATTCAATATGTTGAAAAAAAAGAAACAAATTCTTTAGGAGTTGTCAAAAATTACGCATGTGATTTTTCTAAGTTTAGAATTTTACAAAATATATTTAAAAAAAATACTATACACACATAGAAAAATAGCAAACAATGTATAAATTTATATCCATATTGAGTGTTATGCATGATTAGGTTTTAAATACTACTGTTAGGGGCTATATGTTTAAGGCTACAGTGTAGGGCAAAAGTTTTATGATTAAATATAAAAAAAAATTAATTGTTTTGTTTTTAATGATTACAACTTTATGTTAGGAGTTTTGTTGTATCAAAATAAAGTAGATATATTTTGTTCTAAGTGTTACATTTATTTTGTTACACACTGTTTATTATATGTTTTTGTTTTAAGCTTTTTAATAGAATTATTTTTGTTCATGTAACTAAATATTGACACAGTTTGTTTTATTTTTTTTTTTTTTTTTTTTTTTTTTTGAAAAAAATTAGTTTTTATTCGTCTATACCAACAAAATGTTTTAACAATTTCCGACTTTGCGATAAGATTTATTATTGCAAGCTTACAAATAAAAATCAAAAATAAAAAGAACCCATAATATCAGATCAATTTTTGTAATTTTACACACAGAATGTTTTTTTATGCTGCCATCGTCATTGTCAATTCTTTGTGGCGTCTTGAACTTTGAATTGTAAATTAGACACATGGTTAAACAAAATTTGTAAAAATTTATTGAAAAAAATAAACACAAAAAGAACTAAAACAAAAGCAAATGTACACCAAAGAATTTAAAGTTCAACCTAAAGGGAGGAGGGATTAGAATACCTTTACTGAAGAGGCCTGTGGTTTTTAAGTGGAAATACAAAAAAACTACCTTAAGTGAACTTGTAGACAACAGATAGCGATATAAAGAATGTCTGAGACAAATTTGATTGAAACGTTAAATGATCAAAATTAGTGCTTCTAAACAAATTATAAAACTTTTAGTGAGTCCTAACAAAGTTTTATAAACACAACTAAAAAATCATATTTCAAGCTTAACTTAAGCTCTAATAACAAATCTTATTTAATTTTAATGTTAACTGACCCTGTCCCCATATCTAATGCAATTTTAAACTAATTTGTTTTTGTATTGTTTTAAATTAAAAATGTTGAATGTAGATAAATATCGCTTTGTTTCTTAATACTATTTAACTTTAATATTATTAAACAATTATTTAACTAATATTTAATTTAGTTATTCTACTAAAACTTTTTGTATATTAAAAAACATAATTTACAAGTTTTGTTATTAGAACATGTTTATTTAGTGAGTATTTACTGTAGCACAGCTGTTTTGAAAACTGTCAAAAATGTTAAATATTTATTAAATTCTCCGAAGTTGGAACAATGTTAAGTAAAGAAAGAGATATA
>NC_060950.1:65453635-65463423 GCF_022045245.1 Lucilia cuprina | reverse complement strand
GAACTAGAACAGAACTAGAACAGAACTAGAACAGAACTAGAACAGAACTAGAACAGAACTAGAACAGAACTATAACAGAACTATAACAGAACTAGAACAGAACTAGAAAAATTATATTTTTGTTTTGTTTTTCAATGTTTGAAGTATTTCTTGCTTTCATTATCAAATTTCCCACAAAAATATTTAAATTTGACCTTTACCTTCCCAAAATCAAATATTATTTTTTATCTAAAAATCATTTCTGGAACAGTTTAAGTATCATTATTGTTTCTTAGACAGTTTCTAAATGTTTTCGAACAATTATGAATAGTTACCAGATATTACAAATCATTATACTTTTACCCAAAAAAAAAAAAACTCATAGAAAAATCTATTGCACAATGTGTATCATGGTACAACTGACTATCACCACACCACCACCACCAATAGATAATGAGCAGAAAATGCACTTTGGTGGGTTCAAGCCATTAGACAAAATACTGACAAACTGTCTGTCTTCCTAGTCTAGTATAGTAAACAGCTAGACTTACATACATTTAGACAAACGATCAAGTTGATAGTAAGAGAGAAAAAAAAATGAAAACAAAAACCCCAGTTAAATGAACTAACAAGAGTTATTGTTTCTGTTCCCCCATTTATTGATTGTTTGTAAACTGATTCTCTTCTATTTATTTTTAAGTTTTTTTTTTTTTTTTTTTTTTTTTTTTTTTTTTTTTTTTTTTTTTTTAAAACTGTAAACAATAGACAAATAATATTGATGATAGATGCACTCAATAATGATTGAGGAACAACTAAACCAAATAAAACCGATCTTGAACAAATAAATGCATTTGTATGAAAGAAATTTTGTTGGTTTGCATTAGTTGTTGTTTTTGTTGTTGTTGTTGTTGGTAGGTGAAATAGACAATATAATGGGTTTATAATGAATATTTGAATTTATTTATTAGTTTTATTTTGATTTTCTGTTATAAAATCTTAAACAAATAAATACAATTTTGAATGATTTATGAAATATAATTTTAGACAAGTAAGAGTGTTTTAATTGCCTCAGATAACATTGTTTAATAAAATCACGATTCATGATGATTTTTGATTTAATAGAAAATGAAGATTATATAACGATCATTTAATATAGATCGCAATCAATCTGTTTGTTCAATTTCTTTACTGGACTAAATATCTAGTCCCCAGAAATTTTTAATTTCCAACTGGGTTATCAAAATTAAAACAACAGTAGCCAAAATATGTGAAAATTTCGAAAAAACACTTAAAAAAACAAACTCTTTAAAACACTTTGATTGAAGCACTTTATTTTACCAAAATTCGTTTCAATAAAAAACGAAAGTTTTATATAAAAATCACAAAATTAACATTTTTACCCTTAAGTGACAAGTCAATTTAAAAAAAACTTCACTTCACTTCTTAAGTATCATGTCAACAAGTATTGTTTAAACACTGCAACACTTCCATTACAAGACACTTAAAAAAAAACGGGGCAGTTGTCGAAAATTAAATCAAATTTCTTGTAATTATATAGGTTTCTTAAAAATTTTTATTAGGAAGCCTTTAATAATAATATAAATTTGACAATGAAATTTTTGTTTAAATATTTTGAATTTTTTATTTTGTGGCAATACTGACCCAGTTTTGTTTTTTTTATTTCATTTCCATATTGTTAAAAACAATTAAAAGTTTTCTATATTGTATTTTGTGTGGTGTTTTGAAAATTTTATGTTTTCATGTGTTGCAGTGATTAATGGAACATCAAATTTCAGTCATTAAATGGACTGGAGTTTAAGGGTATTGTTTAAGAAAAAACATTTTAAAATGCATAGTAAAAAGTTTAAACTAGTTCAGTTCTAGTTGGGTTCTAAAAGGGTTCTAGTTAAGTTCTAGTTCAGTTCTAGTTCAGTTCCAGTTCAGTTCTAGTTCAGTTCTAGTTCTAGTTCAGTTCTAGTTCTAGTTCAGTTCTAGTTCAGTTCTAGTTCAGTTCTAGTTCTAGTTCAGTTCTAGTTCAGTTCTAGTTCAGTTCTAGTTCAGTTCTAGTTCAGTTCTAGTTCAGTTCTAGTTCAGTTCTAGTTCAGTTCTAGTTCAGTTCTAGTTCAGTTCTAGTTCAGTTCTAGTTCAGTTCTAGTTCAGTTCTAGTTCAGTTCTAGTTCAGTTCTAGTTCAGTTCTAGTTCAGTTCTAGTTCAGTTCTAGTTCAGTTCTAGTTCAGTTCTAGTTCAGTTCTAGTTGTGTTCTAGTTGTCTTCTAGTTCAGTTCTAGTTCAATTCTAGTTCAGTTCTAGTTCAGTTCTAGTTCAGTTCTAGTTTAGTTCTAGTTCAGTTCTAGTTCAGTTCTAGTTCAGTTCTAGTTTAGTTCTAGTTCAGTTCTAGTTCAGTTCTAGTTCAGTTCCAGTTCAGTTCAGTTCAGTTCTAGTTCAGTTCTAGTTCAGTTCTAGTTCAGTTCTAGTTCAGTTCTAGTTCAGTTCTAGTTCAGTTCTAGTTCAGTTCTAGTTCAGTTCTAGTTCCGTTCTAGTTCAGTTCTAGTTCAGTTCTAGTTCAGTTCTAGTTCAGTTCTAGTTCAGTTCTAGTTCAGTTCTAGTTCAGTTCTAGTTCAGTTCTAGTTCAGTTCTAGTTCAGTTCTAGTTCAGTTCTAGTTCAGTTCTAGTTCAGTTCTAGTTCAGTTCTAGTTCAGTTCTAGTTCAGTTCTAGTTCAGTTCTAATTCAGTTCTAGTTCAGTTCTAGTTCAGTTCTAGTTCAGTTCTAGTCAGTTCTAGTTCAGTTCTAGTTCAGTATTCTAGTTCAGTTCTAGTTCAGTTCTAGTTCAGTTCTAGTTCAGTTCTAGTTCAGTTCTAGTTCAGTTCTAGTTCAGTTCTAGTTCAGTTCTAGTTCAGTTCTAGTTCAGTTCTAGTTCAGTTCTAGTTCAGTTCTAGTTCAGTTCTAGTTCAGTTCTAGTTCAGTTCTAGTTCAGTTCTAGTTCAGTTCTAGTTCAGTTCTAGTTCAGTTCTAGTTCAGTTCTAGTTGTGTTCTAGTTCAGTTCTAGTTCAGTTCTAGTTCAGTTCTAGTTCAGTTCTAGTTCAGTTCTAGTTCAGTTCTAGTTCAGTTCTAGTTCAGTTCTAGTTCAGTTCTAGTTCAGTTCTAGTTCGTTTAGTTCTAGTTCCAGTTCTAGTTCAGTTCTAGTTCAGTTCTAGTTCAGTTCTCTAGTTCAGTTCTAGTTCAGTTCTAGTTCAGTTCTAGTTCAGTTCTAGTTCAGTTCTAGTTCAGTTCTAGTTCAGTTTGTTCTAGTTCAGTTCTAGTTCAGTTCTAGTTCAGTTCTAGTTCAGTTCTAGTTCAGTTCTAGTTCAGTTCTAGTTCAGTTCTAGTTCAGTTCTAGTTCAGTTCTAGTTCAGTTCTAGTTCAGTTCTAGTTCAGTTCTAGTTCAGTTCTAGTTCAGTTCTAGTTCAGTTCTAGTTCAGTTCTAGTTCAGTTCTAGTTCAGTTCTAGTTCAGTTCTAGTTCAGTTCTAGTTCAGTTCTAGTTCAGTTCTAATTCAGTTCTAGTTCAGTTCTAGTTCGGTTCTATTTCTAGTTCAGTTCTAATTCAGTTCTAGTTCAGTTCTATAATCTAGTCTACTGCCTCATCTATAGTCTATAGTGTAGTCTAAACTTTAGTCTATAGTGTAGTCTGTATTCTGGTATATAGTTTAGTTTATAGTCTAGTCTGTTTTGTATGTTAATAAATAGTCAAGTATATGGTCTATTTTATCGTCTAGTATAGGGTCTAGTCTATAGTCTAGTCTATGGTTTTGTCTATAGTCTAGTCTATTGTCTAGTCTATAGTCTAGTCTATAGTCTAGTCTATAGTCTAGTCTATAGTCTTATCTATAATCTAGTCTATAGTCTAGTCTATAGTCTAGTCTATAGTCTTATCTATAATCTAGTCTATAGTCTAGTCTATATTCTAGTCTATAGTCTAGTCTATAGTCTAGTCTATAGTCTAGTCTATAGTCTAGTCTATATTCTAGTCTATAGTCTAGTCTATAGTCTAGTCTATAGTCTAGTCTATAGTCTAGTCTATAGTCTAGTCTATAGTCTAGTCTATAGTCTAGTCTATAGTCTAGTCTATAGTCTAGTCTATAGTCTAGTCTATAGTCTAGTCTATAGTCTAGTCTATAGTCTAGTCTATAGTCTAGTCTATAGTCTAGTCTATAGTCTAGTCTATAGTCTAGTCTATAGTCTAGTCTATAGTCTAGTCTATAGTCTAGTCTATAGTCTAGTCTCTAGTCTAGTCTATAGTCTAGTCTATAGTCTAGTCTATAGTCTAGTCTATAGTCTAGTCTATAGTCTAGTCTATAGTCTAGTCTATAGTCTAGTCTATAGTCTAGTCTATAGTCTAGTCTATAGTCTAGTCTATAGTCTAGTCTATAGTCTAGTCTATAGTCTAGTCTATAGTCTAGTCTATAGTCTAGTCTATAGTCTAGTCTATAGTCTAGTCTATAGTCTAGTCTATAGTCTAGTCTATAGTCTAGTCTATAGTCTAGTCTATAGTCTAGTCTAGTCTATAGTCTAGTCTATAGTCTAGTCTATAGTCTAGTCTATAGTCTAGTCTATAGTCTAGTCTATAGTCTAGTCTATAGTCTAGTCTATAGTCTAGTCTATAGTCTAGTCTAATAGTCTAGTCTATAGTCTAGTCTATAGTCTAAGTCTATAGTCTAGTCTATAGTCTAGTCTATAGTCTAGTCTATAGTCTAGTCTATAGTCTAGTCTATAGTCTAGTCTATAGTCTAGTCTATAGTCTAGTCTATAGTCTAGTCTATAGTCTAGTCTATAGTCTAGTCTATAGTCTAGTCTATAGTCTAGTCTATAGTCTATCTATAGTCTAGTCTATAGTCTAGTCTATAGTCTAGTCTATAGTCTAGTCTATAGTCTAGTCTATAGTCTAGTCTATAGTCCTAGTCTATAGTCTAGTCTATAGTCTAGTCTATAGTCTAGTCCTATAGTCTAGTCTATAGTCTAGTCTATAGTCTAGTCTATAGTCTAGTCTATAGTCTAGTCTATAGTCTAGTCTATAGTCTAGTCTATAGTCTAGTCTATAGTCTAGTCTATAGTCTAGTCTATAGTCTAGTCTATAGTCTAGTCCTATAGTCTAGTCTATAGTCTAGTCTATAGTCTAGTCTATAGTCTAGTCTATAGTCTAGTCTATAGTCTAGTCTATAGTCTAGTCTATAGTCTAGTCTATAGTCTAGTCTATAGTCTAGTCTATAGTCTAGTCTATAGTCTAGTCTATAGTCTAGTCTATAGTCTAGTCTATAGTCTAGTCTATAGTCTAGTCTATAGTCTAGTCTATAGTCTAGTCTATAGTCTAGTCTATAGTCTATCTATAGTCTAGTCTATAGTCTAGTCTATAGTCTAGTATCTATAGTCTAGTCTATAGTCTAGTCTATAGTCTAGTCTATAGTCTAGTCTATAGTCTAGTCTATAGTCTAGTCTATAGTCTAGTCTATAGTCTATCACTATAGTCTAGTCTATAGTCTAGTCTATAGTCTAGTCTATAGTTCTCTCTATAGTCTCTAGTCTATAGTCTAGTCTATAGTCTAGTCTATAGTCTAGTCTATAGTCTAGTCTATAGTCTAGTCTATAGTCTAGTCTATAGTCTAGTCTATAGTCTAGTCTATAGTCTAGTCTATAGTCTAGTCTATAGTCTAGTCTATAGTCTAGTCTATAGTCTAGTCTATAGTCTAGTCTATAGTCTAGTCTATAGTCTAGTCTATAGTCTAGTCTATAGTCTAGTCTATAGTCTAGTCTATAGTCTAGTCTATAGTCTAGTCTATAGTCTAGTCTATAGTCTAGTCTATAGTCTAGTCTATAGTCTAGTCTATAGTCCAGTCTATAGTCTAGTCTATAGTCTTGTCTATAGTCTAGTCTATAGTCTAGTCTATAGTCTAGTCTATAGTCTAGTCTATAGTCTAGTCTATAGTCTAGTCTATAGTCTAGTCTATAGTCTAGTCTATAGTCTAGTCTATAGTCTAGTCTATAATCTAGTATATAGTCTAGTCTATAGTCTAGTCTATAGTCTAGTCTATAGTCTAGTCTATAGTCTATTCTATAGTCTAGTCTTTAGTCTAGTCTATAATATAATCTATATTCTAGTCTATAGTTTAGCCTATAGTGTAGTCTATAGTCTAGTTTATAATCTAGTCTATAGTCTAGTATCTATTCTAGTCTAGAGCTTAGACTATGAAAGATGCGATTCAGATGTAAATGCCACCCTCATTTAGGACTACACATTGGCCTAAACGTGGGTGGCATTCACAACTACATTGCTTCTTTTCAAAATTTATTTTGTTTCATATTCCCCCTTTTCAACCCATTGTACATTAACACTTTGATTATATATTACATCATTTTTTATATGGATTTCCGTCGCATAGTTTCAAAATGCCAAAGATATTAATCGAATAAATTCATTCATTGATCTCAGTTTTAATTTCAACGCATTCTATGTTTTTATTTTCAAATTTATTGACTTCTACGTATTCAGTTCATCTACAAAATTTCATTATCTTTTTGTTTGTTTTTTTTTAACTAAATCGATTTAATTAAATGGCAAAAAAATAAGCAAGCAATTCTTATCTTTAATTAATCTTTTGGGCTTAGAACTAAATTCTATTCTATGCTACACATCACGATCAGTAGTGATCACTTCGTTGTAGCGAAAAGGGTGTAAAAATGTGATTAGAAAAGAGAAGATGAAATGTTTTAAAATTAAATAAAACAAATCCTATTTTTAGTCCTATTGATCTTAATAAAATATTGACATTATCAGGTCAGGTTCATTTCTAAAAATAGATTTTAAAAAAAATCATAAAAATTGTACTAATTACTTTCAATACTTTAGTACAAATGACGGCTGCTCTTCCTATAAATAGTTGAAATTAACATTGTTCTTATTTGTTCCAATTTATCAATGAAGCGTAAACATTTTAGCAGACAACTGAATTTGTTTTTAGAGTCCGTAGCTTTTATTTTATTTTGGTGTTTTTTTTTTATTTTTTATTATATTTTTATAAATGATGACATTCCCACGATGACGTTTCAGCTAATCTGCTAATATTCTATTTTAAATTAGAAAAAAAACAGGGTGATTCATTGCTGATAACAAGAGATCAATGGTTTCGAATGAAAACATTAAGCGCTAAAAACACAATTCCAGCGCAACGATATTTTCGCTAAACTAATCTTTTTCATATTCCAAATTTCCCAAAATCTTTTTTAATTCCATGATTAGTAGCGACAATAAAAATTTACTTAATAAAATTAAATTTAATTATATTTATTTTCTTATTACAAATTTTTATTTCATAAACCATAAAATTTATGAGATTTTAAATAAAAAAATTAATAAAATATATTTCTATTAATATTTTATTGTTTATAGTCAAAACGTGTCTTATCAATATGTTTGTGTTTTTTCTATTTCTTTACAGATTTTCTAAATTATAAATTTTAAGTGTAATCAACAAAAAAATAAATGTTTTTAATAATTTGTTCATAAAGTGGTCGAAAAGCAAAAAATACACAATGCGATTGAAAATGAATTTAAAAACGATTTTAAGGTAAGTTTTATATATTTTTAAATTTTAATCTTAGATCAGTTTAAGATAAGTTTAAGTTCTAGTCTTGTATGTTTTAGTTCAGTTTTAGTTCAGTTTTATTTCAGTTCTAGTTTAGTTTTAGTCTAGTTCAGTTCTAGTTCGGTTCTAGTTCAGTTCTAGTTCGGTTCTAGTTCAGTTCTAGTTCAGTTGTAGTTCTGTTCTAGTTCAGTTCTAGCTCAGTTCTAGTTATGTTCTAGCTCTGTTCTAGTTCAGTTCTAGTTCTGTTCTAGTTCTGTTCTAGTTCTGTTCTAGTTCAGTTCTTGTTCAGTTCTAGTTCAGTTTTAGTTCAGTTCTAGTTCAGTACTAGTTCAGTTCTAGTTCAATTCTTGTTCAGTTCTATTTCAGTTCTATTTCAGTTCTATTTCAGTTCTAGTTCAGTCCTAGTTCATTTCTAGTTCAGTTTTAAATCTGATCTAGTTCTGTTCTAGTTCTGTTCTAGTTCTGTTCTAGTTCTGTTCTAGTTCTGTTCTAGTTCTGTTCTAGTTCTGTTCTAGTTCTGTTCTAGTTCTGTTCTAGTTCTGTTCTAGTTCTGTTCTAGTTCTGTTCTAGTTCTGTTCTAGTTCTGTTCTAGTTCTGTTTGTCAAGACCATGGACTATACGATAGTCTTTAGTTAAACCTAATTATAATAATAGATTATAAGAGTTTATCAAATTTATTCATAAATTGTATTTTCTTTTCCAAAAATATTCTTTTCAATTAATATTAAATTGTAACAAACTTTTCTAAACAAAATTATACTTCATTTGTTTATTTAAACCCATAAATCGTTTTTTCAATTAATTCATTCATATTGTTTAGTTAAACAGACAAAACTACAAAAGCAACAAACATTCGTTACAAAAACTCATTAAGCATTTTTTATTACCCACAATAAACCATAAAAAACCTAGATTGATTTAAATTATGAAATAACCATCTTAAGAATTTAGAACATGATGGACAGACGCCATCAACTAATGATTACACCCCCAAATAGAAAAAAACATTAGTTAGAAAGAGAGGGAGAATTGAAAAAATGTTAAAAATTTAATGAATCATTGGCCTAAAATAACAAATAATCAGAAATTTTTCTAAAGCTGCAGCTTCCTATCCCCTTGTCTCGTAAAAAGCAACAATAAAAGACAATAAAATTTAATAAAATAATAAAAAAAACTATTTATGACCAAAAATATTCTAATTAAACTGTGAATGAGTGAATACTTGTGTAAGTGTGTGTGAGTTAAAGTTTTTACTACACAATTTAAAACCGAAACAAGCATTTTTTCTAATTGATAAATTTAACCAAAAAATTTGACATACAGTCAGTGGCAAAAGTATCAACTTTAAGAGATGTTAAACAGACATCTAGCAGCAGTTTTAATAGTCTGCTGCTAAACTTGCCATCAAATCTAATATGTTTATGTGTGAAGGAATGAAGTCAAAGGGTGGATCGAATTTCCCTTTTGGTATATAAACAATACCATCATCATCATCGTCGTCATCATTAACGTCATCATCTACCGCCTTCACCACCAACAACAACCCAACCACCACACACGTTGAATTACAAGATTTTCTTTCTTTATGCGAGACTTGTGTAGATTTTGTAAATTTTTTTTCTACAATAATTACATAATCAATTGTACGCAATATCTTTAAAAACCTATTAAATATTAGAAATAAAATTTATTAATAAAAGTACTTTTATTTTTTTATTGTTTTATGGGTTTAAGTAAATTACTGAAAAAAAAACAGGGAGTTTGTTACAAACAAGTAAATTATTTATGGTTATTTTATTACTGCCTCCAGACTATCGGGTGTTTATATTAAGATTCTTACACATTTATAGTTGTATCATCTTCTTAATGGTTTAAGAATTATTAAAATTTGTCAACTTCAAATAATGTTTTATTAATTAAAATTTGTTAATAAAGGTTTATATATAAAGGAGATTAAAAAATATGTTTATCTTCTTGATGCTGTTAGCTTTGTATTCGATAATTATTAATAAAAAAAACTTAAATTTGCTATTATTAAAAACAGTAACAAAAACAACCTCATACATTACTCCGTGGTCGCAATTAAAACAGAACTATAACAAAACTAAAACAGAACTAGAACAGAACTAGAACAGAACTAGAACAGAACTAGAACAGAACTAGAACAGAACTAGAACAGAACTAGAACAGAACTA
>NC_060950.1:65450666-65453535 GCF_022045245.1 Lucilia cuprina | reverse complement strand
GAACTAGAACAGAACTAAAACAGAGCTAGAACAGAACTAGAACAGAAAGAACTGAACTTAAACTAAACTAGAACTACAACAGAACTAGAACTGAACTTGAACAAAACTAGAACAGAACCAGAACTGTAGTCTGTGGTTTAGTTTTTGGTTTAGTATATAATTTAGTCTACAATCTAGTGTTTAGTCTAGTTGTTAATGTTCTTTAACGTTAAACTTTAAAGCTTAAAATTATAGCTTAGTCGGTGGTATTGTCTGTAGTCTATATAGTGTTCGAATATATAGTCATTTAAGTTATTTTGAATTTAGCCAAAATTTTTACTTTTTTATCTAGACAACCATTAAAAGGTGGAATTTAAAGATTCGATTTAAAATTTTTACACGCAACTTAATAAAAAACTATAATCTTAAACAACATCATTAATTTATAGTAGATAATTATAAACAAGTTAACAAATAAAAAAATATTGAAATGTAATTATAATTATTGACGTTAAGAGTAAAGTGAAACACCCACCCCGTTGCACTGAACATGCCACAACATATGTTGAACATAAACATTTGTTATTAAAAAGCAAAAGGTCAGACTGTTATCAACACTACTGTGAAAAATAAACAATTTGCAAATAACAGAGTTGCCACCTGTTTAAGCTTAGTTGAAACAATATAGGTTTTTTAATAAAAATTACAAAAATTTAATAACATGTTTTTAGGCAAATGCTATTTTTTTACATTTTTATAAACCTAACTTAGTGTTTTTTTAACGAAATTAATAAATAAACAAACGAAAAAAATATCATTAAAATTGCGTGTTTGACGTGTTTGACGTGTAAACAAATAAAACGTTTGTTTGTTTATTTTCATTTTCTAGGTGACACTAAATGTCAATAAGTGTAAATAAATGTCTGTCTGTTTTGTTGTTGTTTATTTATTCAAATTTAAGTGTAGATGGATTTCTATCATATTTGAAAAACGAACGAAAACAATGATCTTGACTTTTACAACATTAAAATGTTTTAAATTCAAAAAATATTTGCATGTTTTGTATTTATTTTTATTTTTTTATTTTTTTTTTGATATAAACAAAAACACTTGAAATATTTGGTTCTCATGTTAAACAGCTGACTAGAGATGTCAGAAAAATGATAAGTTTAAGTTCAGACTAGTGGTATTGATTAACTTATTTAATTCACATAATTAAATAAAAGAAGAAAAGTCAGTTTCTGATATTTGCAGATGTATATTTTAAACCGGAGAGCAAGTTTTTACTTTTAATAAAGATTTGGTCCTACGAACCGCAAATAAAACTCTTTAGTTCTATAGTTTAATCTATAGTCTATAGTCTAGTCTATAGTCTAGTCTATAGTCTAGTCTATAGTCTAGTCTATAGTCTAGTCTATAGTCTAGTCTATAGTCTAGTCTATAGTCTAGTCTATAGTCTAGTCTAGTCTATAGTCTTATCTATAGTCTAGTCTATTTTCTACTATATAGTCTAGATTGTAGTCTAGTATGTGCTCTTATTTATAGTCCAGCCTAGTCTATAGTCTTTTATACAGTCAAGTCTACAGTTAAGACTATGGTTAAGTCTATAGTTTCCTCTACAGTTAAGTCTTAGGTCTAGTCAATCGTTTAGTCTGAAGTTTTGTCTAAAATCTAGTGTTGAGTCTAATTTATAGTTAATAAATTTTGTAGATCTCATACAAATAATTAACACCCATTTTTTATATTTTCAGCACTATTTTCGTCCTATTTGTAATAAGTGGTCTCACAGTGGCGGATAAATCTACCATGGAAAGAATCAGGGTAAGTGTATATTGCCTATAAAATAGTTACATAAAATGTTTTCTATAATTTTATAATTCAAAAAATTATTTTCAAATATTTTAAATAAACTTCCACTAGTTTTCGTTTTCAAGGTGTGTTTCGATGAGAACCTTTTCCACAACAATGATATTGACAAAAATTCATAGATATGATGATGTCTAAATTTAATTTAAATTTTATGGATCATTGGTTGTAGTTGGAGACAATATTTACAAACAATTCAACAGCATGGTGACACATAGTCTAAAGGCCCCTAATTTTTTTTTTAATTCTGCACTTTAGTCAAGGTTAAAATCCATGTTTTTGGGCTTTAAAAAAGATATTGTAAAATTACAATAAAAGAAAATGTTAAATAATTCTAATCGAAATTTTAAATGTTAACAACTTGTTCTTGTTTATTGTGTTTGGCACTTTTTTCTTTTCCACATTTTTGGGAACGCTATCTAATGAGCCATGAATGAGAGTCATTTGGTTTTATTGAGCAATGTTTCTATTTTGAATTTGTGTTTTTTTGGGTGAGATTAATTGCAGTTTTAAGGCATCATTAAGTAATTGGGTTAAGGTTGTGGCAACAGTTGGCTGGTGAAGTAACTAGTGTCAAAGGAAATGTTTTATTTGAATTTATCAATAGTTTTGTTGTTTTTTATTGTAATAAAGCGGAAATTTTAAATGTAATAATTTGTTGTAAAAAGGTGCATTTTATTGAATTTTGTTTAAAAGGAATTAAAAGAATTCTATATGCAATTGAAATTTTAAATTAAGTTAATTGAATGTTTCATATTCTAATTTAGTTCCAGTTCTGTTACGTTACGTTGTAATTGGCTAGAAACATGAAATTAAGTACGTAGAGCTCGGATTAGACGAGAACACTTTAAAGGGGACTTTTTGGTATTTTTTCGTTTTATATAAGGTACTTTTTTGAATTTTCTATAATATTGAACCTAGAAACATTATGTATGTTCTAGTTCAATTCTAGTTAAGTTCTAGTTCAGCTCTAGTTCTGTTCTAGTACGGTTCTAGTTCTGTTCTAGTTCTGTTCTAGTTCTGT
>NC_060950.1:65448747-65450566 GCF_022045245.1 Lucilia cuprina | reverse complement strand
TTCTAGTTCTGTTCTAGTTCTGTTCTAGTTCTGTTCTAGTTCTGTTCTGGTTCTGTTCTAGTTCTGTTCTAGTTCTGTTCTAGTTCTGTTCTTGTTCTGTTCTAGTTCAGTTCTAGTTCAGTTCTAGTTCTGTTCTAGTTCTGTTCTAGTTCTGTTCTAGTTCTGTTCTAGGTCTGTTTTAGTTCTGTTCTAGTTCTGTTCTAGTTCTGTTCTGTTTTCCAATTTTAAAAATTATTATTTTATTTTTTTTTGCTATATTTTTTTTAATTCATAAATTCGTTTCACTTAATAAAAACAACACTTCTTTTTCTACCATTGAGTCATAAATTGCCTCAGACACTCACACCATCCATTACAACATTCGTACGTACTTTGTTTTTTAGTCAATATTTGTAGTTTTTCCAACATATAACAGACAATGCGTTTAATTTTAACCCAATTTACGCATTATTACATGGAACTCTAAATTACATTGTCTTTCTGCCATGCAGCACTCACTTCACTTATCTCAAGTGATAAAGACAATTCCACCCACAATTTCAGCAACATTTCAATGGAAAAAATATGTGAAATTATAACAGAATAAGAATATAAAAAACTAAGTTTCTATTGTGTTAAATTATGATATGGCGCCCTAGAATAAAACATTTACAGATTAAAGTTTGTTAAAAAAAAAAAAAAAACAAAATTATGATATTTCAGGGGATTTTAACAAAAACACAAACTGATGAACTTGAATTTGAAATAAATCAAATAAAAATTGCTTAAACAATAACAACGTAAGTTTGTTTAAGACTTTTAAATAAATTAAGTTTATTTATTTAACTAAAAATTTAAAGGTTATTTAAATAATAATAGAGATTTAAACAAAAAAGACAATTCATAATAAATTTCTTTTTGTTATCATTACAGAAACATCAAGAATGGCTAAAACAGCGTAATCAGGGACGTAATAATTTATTGTCTACGGCAAAACCTAAAAAATCTATAGAATTATTAAATTTATGGAGATTTAATAAAAATGAAAATACTAGTATTAATGAAGTCTATCCAGAAAATGATAATATTTTAACAAAATCAACCACAACAACAACTGCCAGCCCAACCACCAACACAACCACCACAACGTTTATGTCAACCACAATTAAAACCACACTTCCTACTATTACCTCTAACAGCACCTCTACGACTACTAGCACACAAAAACCATTTATTTCTACAACGACTACGACTTTAAAACCATCTGTAGCACCTTTTTATAATTCAATACCCAGATTTGACTCAAATTTCCATTTAAAAACCTCTACCACTAACGATTGGTTGAGTAATGATATTTTGGAAACCACAACACCTTTTACAGCTACAACATCTACGTCTGTGGCTCCCCCTAAAACAACTTCTACTACTACGGCTACCACAACAACAACTTCTACTCCAACAACAACAACAACACGTAAACCTAAACCGCGTCCCTATCCACGCTGGGGGAATTGGGGTGCCTGGAGTGAGTGTTCGCGTAGCTGTGGTGGCGGTATTCAACACCAGCTGCGTAAATGTATTAATCGGTAAGTGTGATATCAAATATTTTATTTAAAGGTATAAGTTTAAGTTCAGGATATATGTTTTTTTCCTGTTCGGGCTTTGCTTATGTTATGGATCTAATCCTAGTTTAGTTCTGTACTATTTCAGCTCTAGTTCAATTCTAGTTCAATTCTAGTTCAGTACTAGTTCAGTTCTAGTTCAGTTCTAGTTTAGTTCTAGTTCAGTTCTAGTTCAGTTCTAGTTCAGTTCTAGTTCAGTTCTAGTTCAGTTCTAGTTC
>NC_060950.1:65446275-65448647 GCF_022045245.1 Lucilia cuprina | reverse complement strand
CTGTTCTAGTTCTGTTCTAGTTCTGTTCTAGTTCTGTTCTAGTTCTGTTCTAGTTCTGTTCTAGTTCTGTTCTAGTTCTGTTCTAGGTCTGTTCTAGTTCTGTTCTAGATCTGTTCTAGTTCTGTTCTTGTTCTATTCTAGTTTTGTTCTAGTTCTGTTCTAGTTCTGTTCTAGTTCTGTTCTAGTTCTGTTCTAGTTCTGTTCTAGTTCTGTTCTAGTTCTGTTCTAGTTCTGTTCTAGTTCTGTTCTAGTTCTGTTCTAGTTCTGTTCTAGTTCTGTTCTAGTTCTGTTCTAGTTCTGTTCTAGTTCTGTTCTAGTTCTGTTCTAGTTCTGTTCTAGTTCTGTTCTAGTTCTGTTCTAGTTCTGTTCTAGTTCTGTTCTAGTTCTGTTCTAGTTCTAGTTCTGTTCTAGTTCTGTTCTAGTTCTGTTTTAGTTTATATATTTTTTTTTAAAATTTCTTGTTTTTTTATTTAAATTAATCTCTCACATAGTAATACAAATAAATTAATAATTCGCTTTCTCTTGCTTTTGCATCTAATCAAAATACTTATGAATATTCAATATTTTTCTTTTGCAAAAATTCATTCAATTCTTCGTTAGAGGAATAGGTAACTTCTTGCAATACCTTGTTCTTATCATCGATAGAGACGCTGCTGTCCAAAGCAGCTTCAGTCTTTACTTTCAAAGCTTCGATTTCCTTGGCAAACTTAAGATCTTTGTCGTGCAACATGTTTTCGAAGAATTCAGCAGTCTTTTGCAATTGATGGTTGACGGTGGGCAAAGCGTTTTCCTTGAGGAACTTTTGGAATTCAGGAGAGAAATCGTTTTCCAAAGCCAAGAATTTCTCTTCTTTTTGTTTCAAGTTAGATTCTTTCAACAAATTTTCTAAAGTGCTGAGGGTCTTCTTGATTTCAGCATCATGTTCGGGATGGGTAGACAAGAGAGAGTTGTAGAATTCAATAGCATCATGAATATCATCATTAACTTGAGCCTCTTCGAGTTTAGCACTGATCCAGGTGTTGAATTCGGCTGAGAAGTGACTGGGAGCAGAGGTGATGGCTTTGTTCTTTTCATCGGCTGATTCAATTTTCAAAGCTTCTTCAGTCAATGTAACCAATTTTTTAAGTTCATCGGCGTATTTGGCACTATCGGCTTCCTTTTGGAATTTAGCATATAAGCGCAACTGTTCGCGTATGTTGACATTTAAAGCTTCGGCTAAATCACGGGCGCTGGCAATCTTTAAACAAATAAATTTAAATTATTATTTTCTTAAAAAGTTTAAGTTTATTTATTTAGTTTTTAGCAAAAGATTTTGGTCTCTTACCTGAGCGCAGGCCACTACAGCCAAGACAGTTAAAATCCACAATTTTGCCATATTTTTGTTTTGATTTGTGCTGATGTTTTGGATCGTGTGTTACGGTTTAGACTACTTCACCGACTACTGTTTACCGGCTTTTTAATGGCTCTTTATATAGTTCGTGTTTTTCGAGTTGTGTGTATGTTTTTTGTTAAAATTTCGTAGAGAAAACAGTAAATTTTATTGTTTATTTATTTATTTTCTTGTGTTCGTCGGTTTGTTTTTGTATCTTCTTTTTTCGTTTTGTTTTAGTTTATTTTTTATTTATTTATATAAATTTTTTAAAGCCAGCTCAAAAAAAAATCCCCAAAAAGTTTTTTTTACACCGTACATACATACATACATGTATACTAGTGCAATTTATAGGTAATTGCCATTTTAAGATAAGGCTAATAGATTTCTATCTAAATTACTAGGAAATTGTTATTTAATGTTTTTAGTCTCAATAATTGTTTTATAGACACTCTCGCACTTGCGCAGTGACAAATGTTATTTATTGCCAATATATTAAAAGATTTGTTAATATTTCTTTTAGTATTAGATCATTGAACCTAACAATATTAGGGTATTAAGCCCCACTAGATATTGGTTCAACAACCACCTTAAAGTACACATAATCTCGTTCGGAGTCGATTAAGATTTGTCCGTCCACCTGGCTGGATAGTGACTGACTTTTGCGCTCCTAGCTATAGGTTGCAATTATCAAAATATTTTGATACAATTCATATACAATCGAACCTTTGGGGTTTTAGACTTATAACTTCTGTTGTAGTTAAAATCTAGTTCTGATCTAGTTCCGATCTTATTCTGTTCTACTTCTGTTCTCTTCTAGTTGATTTCTGTCCTGTTGTAGTTCTGTTCTCGTTTTGTTCTAGTTCTGTCCTAGTTCTGTTTCATTTCTGTTCTAGTTCTGTTCTAGATCTGTTCTAGTTCTGTTCTAGTTCTAGTTCTGTTCTAGTTCTGTTCTAGTTCTGTTCTAGTTCTGTTCTAGTTCTAGTTCTGTTCTAGTTCTGTT
>NC_060950.1:65440804-65446175 GCF_022045245.1 Lucilia cuprina | reverse complement strand
ACTAGAACAGAACTAGAACAGAACTAGAACAGAACTAGAACAGAACTAGAACAGAACTAGAACAGAACTAGAACAGAACTAGAACAGAACTAGAGCAGAACTAGAAAATAACTAGAACAAGATTAGAACTAGAAGAGAACTGGAACAGAACTGAAACAGAACTAGAACTCAACTAGGACAGAACTAGAAAAGCTACATGAACTAAAGCAACTATTTATAGAGAAAAGTTGCTTGAACTTTAACAACTTTTTATACAGAAAAGTTGCATGAACTAAAGCAATTTTTTATATACGAAAGTTAAACAACTTTTTATCAAGAAAAATTGCTTGAACTAAAGCAACTTTTCATGTAGAAAAGTTGCATGAAGTTAAGCAATATTTAACATAGAAAAGTTGCTGGAACTAAAGCATCTTGTGAAATAGAAAAGTTATTTGAACTTAAACAACTTTTTATCAAGAAAATTTGCTTAAACTTAAACAACTTTTTATATAAAAAAGGTACTTGAACTAAAGCAACTTTTTATATAGAAAAGTTGCTCGAACTAAAGCAACTTTTTTAAAGAAAACTTGCAGAAACTGACGCAACTTTTTATATAGAAAATTTGCTCAAAATAAAGCATCTTTTAATATAGAAAAGTTACTTGAATTTAAACAAATTTTTCTCATGAAAAGATGCTTGAACTAAAAAAAACTTTTTATATAGAAAAGTTGCTTCAACTTAGATAACGTTTTACATATTAAAGTATCTTGAACAAAAGCAACTTTTTATATAGAAAAGTTGCTTCAACTTAGACAACTTTTTACATATAAAAATTGCTTGAACTAAAGCTACTTTTTGTATAGAAAAGTTGCTTAAACTAAGGCAACTATTTGTATACAAAAGTTGCCTGAATTTAATAATATTTCGAAATAGAAAAGTTGCTCGAACTAAAGCAACTGAAAATTTGCTTAAAGCAAGTTGCCGTCCAAAATAACACCTCTTTTTAAACCCTTAAAGAAGACATTGAGCTGGAGAATACAAAAACCAGTTCCATTTAAAATTTAGAAAAAAAAAACAGTTTATGACAAAAACTCTAACAAAATAAGAACAAGCTAATATACAATAAGAACACTTCATCCATCAGCAACAGATCGATCATACAAGTACTTATCTCTAGAAATGAGTTAAACGACGTCAAACCCCTTTAATGAATATCTGGTTAACGTGTGTGTGTGTGTGAGGGTGTCAAAATGACAAGCGAATTTAAAGCGCAAAAACAAGTTAATGATGATTAGTAATAAACGATCGAGTGAGTAGTGACGTTAAGATCACTTGCCTTAATAACATGTTAATTTTTTTTGGCCATTATTATAGTTTAATAGTCGTTTCTACTGAAAGTGATTATTTTTTTTTATTTTTTTGTTTATATAAACGTTTTTTATTTATTCATTATTATTTTTTATTTTTTTTCAAAATCAAAATAGAATCAAAAAAAAAAAAAAAACCAGAGTAAACAAAAATTATTCAAATAAAGGTTTCCCCCGAATTTTATATTTGTCTTTTTGAAAATAAATATTAATATGTTAATAAATTATGCAAATTTCTAGTTTTTATATTATTGTTTATTCTCTGATTGCTCTAAACTTATGATTTTTGTGGGGTTTTATCATGTTTTAAAAACTAATTAAAACAGTTTGAACGGGTTTTATTTAACTTTTTATTTTAATCAAAAAGTGATTTTTTTTCGATCTAAAATTATAAAATCAAAATATATGCATATGAAATGGGTTACTGTTGGTGGAAACTTTTGCTGTAGAAAATTTTGTTATAATTTATATAGAGAAACTTTTGCGAAAGGGAGGTTTTTAAATGAGCTAATTATTTCTCGCTGTGTGAATGACCGTTAATTGAATGATATTGAGTTTTTTTGTGCAACATTTTGGAGAAAACTTTTTTAATAGAAAAGTTAGTACATTAAACGAACTTTTTCTATAGAACATAACTAGTACAGAACTAGAACAGAACTAGAACAGAACTAGAACAGAACTAGAACAGAACTAGAACAGAACTAGAACAGAACTAAAACAGAACTAGAACAGAACTAGAACAGAACTAGAACAGAACTAGAACAGAACTAGAACAGAACTAGAACAGAACTAGAACAGAACTAGAACAGAACTAGAACAGAACTAGAACAGAACTAGAATAGAACTAAAACAGAACTAGAACAGAACTAGAATAGAACAGAAGAAGAAAAGTTGAAAAAGTCGGAAAAGGTTGAAAATAGTCGTAAGAAGTCGAAAAAGTCTGGAAAAGTCAAAAATAGTCGAAAGAAGTCGGGAAAAGTCGAAAATAGTCGAAATAGCGTGAAAAGTCAAAAATAGTCGAAAACTCGGAAAAAGTCGAAAAGTCGTTAAAAGTTATTTATAGAATAATTATAAAAAATTAAAACGTCGACACAGACTGAGGTTGACTGAGTTCAACTTTCCGTCCAAAATTTCTTTCCTTTTTTAAGAAATATGAAAAAATCATAAAAACCTCAGAAAAAAACACATTTTTACGCCTTGATCCAGGTCGCTAAATATTGACTCGATGATAAAAAATTAAAAAAAAATAAAAAACTCTAAACTGGTCCAAGTCGACTATTTTCTTCCACAAAAGTTGATAACTCGACTATCGTCTATGAAGAAAGTCGACTTTGTAAATAAAAGTCAAAAGTTGAAAAATGTCGAAAATAGTCGAAAAGTAGAAAAACTTTAGAAAATGTCGGAAAAGTCGAAAAAAGTCGAAGGAAGTCAAAAATAGTCGAAAATAGTCGAAATATCGTAAAAAGTCAAAAATAGTCGAAAACTCGGAAAAAGTCGAAAAGTCGTTAAAAGTTATTTATAGAATAATTAGAAAAAAATTAAAAGGTCGACACAGACTGGGGTTGACTGAGTTCAACTTTCCGTCCAAAATTTCTTTTCTCTCGAAGAAATATGAAAAAATCATAAAAACCTCAGAAAAAGGCATTTTTACGCATTGATCCAGCTCGCCAAATATTGACTCGAGGACAAAAAATTAAAAAAAAAATCAAAAACTCTAAAATGGTCCAAGCCGACTATTTTCTTCCACAAAAATTAATAACTCGACTATCGTCTATGAAAAAAGTCGACTTTGTTAATAAAAGTCAATAGTTGAAAAATGTCGAAAATAGTCGGAAAAAGTAGAAAAGTCCTAAGAAGTCGAAAAAAGTCGAAGGAAGACGAAAATAGTCAAAAGAAGTCGAAAATAGTCGAAATATCGTAAAAAGTCAAAAATAGTCAAAAACTCGGAAAAAGTCGAAAAGTCTTTAAAAGTTATTTATAGAATAATTTAAAAAAATTAAAAGGTCGACACAGACTGGGGTTGACTGAGTTCAACTTTCCGTCCAAAATTTAAGAAATATGACAAAATCATAAAAACCTCAGAAAAAGACATTTTTACGCCTTGATCCAGCTCGCCAAATATTGACCCCAAGAAAAAGTCGAAATTTCAAAAAACGTCGAAAAATAGTCGAAAAGTCGGCAGAAGTCGAAAATTCGAAAAACGTCGAAGGAAATCAAAAAACCGAAAAAAGTCGAAAATTTCAAAAAAGTCGATTATTTATAAAATACTAAAAGTCTAAAGTCGACTTTTAAATTAGTGAAAAAGTTTGAAAAGTCTAAAAATCTACATTTCATTAAATGCGAAAAGTCGACTTTTAACTAAATGCAAAAAGTCGAAAAGTCGACCCTATAGAACAGAACTAGAACAGTCTTTGAGAGTTTGTGGAACTTCTCTTTTTAGTTAGACCACACCAAATTTATTAAAATAGATTTAAACAGTTTTTAATTAATATAATACTTAAATTTATACTCTTCAAATTTCACATTCAAAAATCGTCCAAATTTGGTTGTTGTATCATTAAACATTTCCAAGAACTTAAATTTATTCTCATTATCAGCACTATTTTCCGCAATTTCCAATTGTCTTAACAATATATATACTCCGGTTTAAATTCCTCAATCTCTGAATCCTCAAACGAATTCACATACTCTTTTAGAAAGTTTAAATGCGCCTTTAAAAGCGCCTCATGCATGGGTCGTTTATCCAATATATATTGAAACTGAGGCGTTAAGCCGTCGGTAATGTTTTTATAACCCTCCAATTTAGCTTGTAAATTCTGCATTAATAAAATTTCTTTTAACTTATAATTAATGTAGAAAATTTCTTCAACCAAATTTAAATGCTGTAAATCCGGTTTCATTAAATCTAAATATTTTAGATCTATGCGTATCTTCTGATTTACATACTGCATATCCAATTCATCCATTAGGAAATTGGAAAAGTAGGGCGGTATGATTTTGGAAAAATTGTAAAGAAAGTTAAATTTCTCGGCATTGGTGTGGTTGGTCAAAGCCAGTTCAAAAGTGGCCTTTAATAAATTCAATTCGTATTTATGTTTCATTTTTTCATTGTGTATACGATCGGCTTCGGCAAAATCACTTAGTTGATACAATAATTGCTCGAATTCCCGAGCTTGAGTGTCTTCTATAAGTTGAAAGCGTTTTATATAGAGTTTAAAGTGTGTATCGGCCAAAAATTGTTGTTCCTTATACGAAAAGGGCTCTGCGCTAGTCTTTAGAAGGGAAAAATTATTATTATTTCTTTTTTTAGAAAAAAATTCTTACCTTCTGCAAGAGTAAAGTTAATAAAATGCCGTTAAACATTAATAATTTAATAAACATTTCGAAAAATTAATGTTAACTATTGAGGTGTTAATAATATTCTAAAATATATTGCAAACAATATGATTACGTTTAGTAATGCCATTAAATCGCATTTAGTAATTTGGGCTAGTCACAGATTAAGGTCAAACTCGTCCGAAAAAACTATGCTTTTAATGCTGAATGCTTAAAACCCAAAAATTTTTTGTTATTCTCCTTTTATAGCTTTTTGCAAAACTTTTCTTATTACTTTCTGCATTACTAGGAATCAATGATATAACTACTTTCTCCTAATAATTTTTATTTTCCAATATTCTCATATGCTACTTACTGATATTCAATAATTTAATAATAGTTAAAATAAAACGTGTACTTTATATTTTTGAACAAATTAATCGGTTGAATAAGTTCTTTTTTTCTAAATAATTATCTAATACCATCTGATACTTATGCAGGAAGTTAATAATTAGTTTAAAGAGTTTTAAATTGAAATTACACTAAGAGAAATTATGAACTCAGTTTTCCGAAACATTTTTAAACTTAACTTAAATTGAACGAGAACTAGAACTGAACTGAACTAGAACTGAACTAGAACTGAACAAGAACTGAACTAGAACTGAACTAGAACTGAACTAGAACTGAACTAGAACTGAACTAGAACTGAA
>NC_060950.1:65439289-65440704 GCF_022045245.1 Lucilia cuprina | reverse complement strand
AGTTCTGTTCTAGTTCTGTTTTAGTTCTGTTCTAGTTCTGTTCTAGTTCTGTTCTAGTTATATTATATTAGGACTTAAAATATTTATTAATTTCAAAATTTATTTAACAAATTATATACCAAAAGAGAAGAGCTATTTAATCCCAAAACACCCATATTTTGTATGACTTCACTTTCACTTTCAATTTCCAAAATTGTCAATTTTATACTCGATAAAAAGTTGCTGCAACATTCTGCCAAATTTTGTGGAAACATCATTAAACTTTTCTAAAAAACTCAATTTCTCCTGAACGTTATCATTTTTTAAAGTCACGTAAAGTTGTTCACCTAATAGAGCCAAGTCCTCGTCGTATTGCTCCGCATCCGTTAAGAGAGTAACATGGACTATAAAATGTAGCAGAAAGTTCAAATGAGCCTTAAGTAAAACTTCATGCATGGGCTGATGATCCAATATATCCTGAAAATCTGTCGATAAGTTGCTAATAACATAATTATACATTAAACGTTTTTCGCGTAAATCTTTAATTTGATAAATGCTCTCCAAAATATATTGTAAATTAAGGGCCTCATTATCTAAGCCCAAGTCCTTTAGATCGTTATACATATGCACTAAATAGAATTTAGCAATACGTATATTTTCATTTAACTTCTGTTTGGCCAATTTCTCTTTCACAAATGCTGCAAATTCTAAGGGTAATATTTCCTGAAATGTCTCCAATAAATGTTTCTTTTTTTCAAAATTACTAGTATTCAAAGTGTATTCAAATATTTCCTTCAGACTTTTCAATTCTGTGGTGAATTTTTCCTCAGCATTTAGATTTATAATTTCAAAACGTTTGATGTATTGAGCGATACCATGATTTATAAGTTCTTCTTGTTCTTGCTGGGAAATTGATTCCAAACTGAGGACCTTTATTTTATAATAGAAAATATTATTTGTTTTTTTTTTTTTTTTTTCTTTGGGAATTTTTAAACTTTTTACCTTATTTAAAAGTGTTAGAGTTAATAAAGTTTGAAATATTAGAATTTGTAAAAACATTTCTTTATGAATTTTTAATGCGAATGTATATTTTTATTTGGTTTTTATGTTTAACGCTCTCAAAAGCATCTAATTAAAAATTGTTTAACTTGTTGTTTTTAATTTTTAAATTAAGTATACTGAGAGAAATGATTGTGCTGTTCGTAAGGTTGTCGATATAAAAATAAAGCACGATTAGGTTCAAACTTTTTATAAAACTAAATTAAAAGTTCAGTTCTAGTTCAGTTCTAGTTAAGTTCTAGTTCGTTTCTAGTTCAGTTCTAGTTCATTTCTAGTTCAGTTCTAGTTCAGTTTTAGTTCAGTTCTAGTTCAGTTTTAGTTCAGTTCTAGTTCAGTTCTAGTTCAGTTCTAGTTCAGTTCTAGTTCAGTTCTAGTTC
>NC_060950.1:65435532-65439189 GCF_022045245.1 Lucilia cuprina | reverse complement strand
ACTAGAACTGAACTAGAACTGAACTAGAACTGAACTAGAACTGAACTAGAACTGAACTAGAACTGAACTAGAACTGAACTAGAACTGAACTAGAACTGAACTAGTATTTAACTAGAGTTGAACTAGAACTAGAACAGAACTAGAACATAATAATTTAATATCAAATAGTACTTCACTTTTTCTTTAACTTTATTTTCATTCACCAAATTTAAACATTTTAAAATCAACAAAATATTCATCCAAATAGCGTCCAAACCTTGTTGTCAAATCATCGAAGAGTTCAATAACAGTTTCTTTTTCCTCTCGACAATCACCAATCATTGCTACATCCACCTTTCCCAATAATTCCTGTAGTTGATTCTCAAATTCACCACCCTTTTGACGTTCTTGCAATAAATATATCAAATATTCTCGATAATATTTTAATTGAGCATTTAACAGAGGTACCGGTGGATGTTCTCCATAGAAGTAATCGAGAAAATCCTCGGATAATTTTTCTCCTAAATCGGCATAAATATTGAATTTTCTTTCCCAATCATCATTTCGATAGGCCTCTTTTAATTCGTGTATTATTTGTTCCACTTCATTATACAGATCTTTATTGACATGGGGAATTATCTCATTTAAATACCAGGTTTCTATTAAGATATCCTCATTTATATATTGTTTATCGAATTCTATTGATAAATATTCTGCTAAATCTTCATTCTCAGTGTACTGATCCAGCAATTGAGACTTTTCTCTAAATGTCTCCTTATTTAATGAGTGTTTAAATTTCTCCATAAGATTTTTTAATTCTGTGGAAAATTTTCCATGCGATTTTTGCGCTACAAACTCTATGCGTTTTAAATAATGTTTTAAACGGTTATTAAGATGATCCTCTTCTTCTTCAGGCGTAATGGGTTGACAAGTATAGAACTGTAATATAAGATTAATTTAATTGTTTTTTTATTTTTTGTATATTTTTGTATTACCCGATTTATTAATGCTATTAAGAAAATTATTTTCATAAGTAATAATTTTGTCAACATTTTCAATTTTGTACTTAAGTTGTTCTAAGTTATAAAGCCGTAAACCTTTTGCGTGCTTTAAATAATATTATCAGAGATTTATAGATTTTCTCTACAGTTTATTGAATATACTACAGAAGAAAATTGTACAATTCGATTTTGAGACGAGGGCTTTTTGAAAAGGAACTTAAAACTAATTGAAGTGAAAAATCTGATAAATGAAAGTAAATCTAGTTAAGTTCTAGTTTAGTTCTAGCTCTGTTTTAGCTCAGTTCCATTTCTGTTCTAGTTCTGTTTTAGTTCTTTTCCAGTTCTGTTCTAGTTCTGTTCTACTTCTTTTCTAGTTCTGTTCTAGTTCTGTTCTAGTTCTGTTCTAGTTCTGTTCTAGTTCTGTTCTAGTTCTGTTCTAGTTCTGTTCTAGTTCTGTTCTAGTTCTGTTCTAGTTCTGTTCTAGTTCTGTTCTAGTTCTGTTCTAGTTCTGTTCTAGTTCTGTTCTAGTTCTGTTCTAGTTATTTTCTAGTTCTGTTCTAGTTCTGTTCTAGTTCTGTTCTAGTTCTGTTCTAATTCTGTTCTAGTTGTTTTCTGGTTCTCTTTTAGTTCCGTTATAGTTCAGTTCTAGTTCTGTTCTAGTTCTATTCCATTTCTGTTCTAGTTTTGTTCTAGTTCTGTTCTAGTTTTGTTCTAGTTCTGGTTTAATTTGTTCTAGTTCTGTTCTATTTAGTTTAGTTTAGTTTTTTTTGATAACTGATCAGTCGTTCTTCGTTTCTGTATTAATATTTTCTAAGAATTTTTTTCATTAGCGTTTACATTGTCAACAATAACTTCCGCTTTAACATCTAAATTATATATTTAGTAAATTATATATTGATTTAATTTCACCTGATGAGTACGTTTTTTTATTTTACTACAGAAATGGTATTCGTTTGCTTATTATTTATAAATAAATTAAAGTTTAAGCGGTTGAAAATTAATTAAATTTTAAACTACATTTTATTATTAATCCCCTTAATATATCAGGAACGTATTGTTTACATGTTATGATATGACAAAAAATTTTAAGAATTTTTTAATTATTGAGGGCGTATGTGGATTTAGATTTACAAATATATGTAGTAGAATAACCCAAAAGTCAGACAGACAGATTTTTAATGTTTTCGTAGTTTAGTGACAATTTGGACTTTGTTTTTTTACATATTTTAACTGTCATGCTTCAACACTTTTACTTGTTTTAATTATAGAAATATCTATTACTTCACAACATTAGTTTGCACTTTAGTAACAGAAAAATAAGTTTAGTTTAAGATTTTTATTTTCGAATTATTGTTTCCTTTTATTGTTTTAAAGATAAATAAAAATAATTTAAATTAAAGAATTCTCATTATAAGTTCTATAGTTTTCTTGAAGTTTTTAGAACAAAACATAGATAATTTAAAGAAAAAACTAATTATGATTTTGGAAAAACTCATTTCAATTTTAACTATAAAAGCTGATTTTAAACAGTAATTTTAAACAGTTATTTTTCGAAATTCAGAATAGTGTTGACAAGAATATAGAACTAAGCGGCAAAAGTGAAATGAAATATTACAAAAGATTCATTGTCATTTTAAGTGTCTTAATGGTCTATGTGGCAAAAGTAAAATCTCAGGAAACCACAACGCCAGAGAGTACAACGAGTGGACCCAATTCAATGAACCCAACTCCTTCAAGTGTGGAAATGGTGATGACAACTCCAGCACCCTTTGTTAAACCAGATGTAGTAGATTACTTGAATAGTAGAATCAGACAAGTGCTTAGAGAAAATCCCGAAAAAGATCCTTCACAACTTAATTTGGCCACCACGTTTAATGCAAAGAGAGCTCGCTTAGAAGCTGCTCTAATAAGAGATCCACCCCAAGAGGATGATGATCTTAGAGCCGAACAGGCCCTAGAAGATTTTCGAAATTTTATGCAACAATATAATGATATTGCTGGCAGACTAGAAAATGCCATCGACGATTTAAACGTTATCGAACAGGATAAAAAACTTCCAGTTGCTATTAGATATGAAGCTCTTATGATGCTGATCGAACTCAGAGATAGTTCAAATATTAAAGAGGCCGAGAGAAATTTAAAAGCTTATGCAGATTTTAAGCAGAGACTAGGTGCAAATTCCCTGCCAGAAGCATCACCATCTGAACCGGGTGTACAACCACCAGTTATGCCTCCGTTAAACGATGAATATCGGCAGTATTTTAAAGAAATTTTAAGAATTTTGCGAAAACATATAAAAGGTGATGATCCAAAAATGCAGGATGTATTACATCAACTACTTAAGAATCCTGAAAAGTTAAAAAAATTAGCTGCCGCTCTAAAGAACTTCTCGGAAGAGGAGTATGAAGATGAGGATTATTTTTGGGATTGGTTCTCTTTGTGGTAACAGCAGGTTATGGGTTTACTTAAGGATCAAGATATAACCAGCATGTGTTCATTTTCTTAACTAAAATTATTATTTACTATATTTTTATTACTTTGAAATAAACATAGCAATGGCTATCATTTTTGCGCGCAAGTAATTATGTTTCGATTTAGTTTAAATCTAGTTCAGTTCTAGTTCAGTTCTAGTTCAGATCTAGTTCAGTTCTAGTTCAGTTCTACTTCAGTTCTAGTT
>NC_060950.1:65433724-65435432 GCF_022045245.1 Lucilia cuprina | reverse complement strand
ACTTTCCTATGTCTTCTTTAAAATTTTCAAAAAGTTGTTAACTATCTAGCAATATGTACTTAAAACCGATAACAAATAATTGCCTAATTTTCGTAACAAATTTAATTATGTTTCTAAGTAAATAATGTTTAAAGCTTTTAGAATTATGAGCCATAACTTATAGAGTTATCAAGTAAAACATATTTAAGAATTTACAATATTTTTTGCAATTCCAAAAAAAGTTAAGAACAATTTTAAACAAATAGCAGAGTAATTGCGGTTTTAAAATCAGTTTTGGTTGCAAAGTCACTCGAAGAACATGAACATATTTTTGATATTTGTGATGTGTGTTAAGTTGGCAGCCCCAACAGCTGGAGAAGGAGGTGAAGCAGAAGAGGAAGAAGTGGCCCGACAAACCCCTATTGCAAGACAGTTTGCTGAAGAGATTTTTGGTCCAGAAGTGAGCCAATATATAAATAACAAAATTGATCACTTATTGCTTAAAAATCCTGAAAAAGATATTGGAGATCTTAAACTGAATGGAGAATTAAACGAGGAAAGGATTAAACTGAAAAAAGCAAAAATTATCAATACCGGAAACATCACTAAGGAAGAAGAGCAACAAGTTCAAAAAGCTATCGGAAGATTTACAAAATATATTGCTGAATACGAGAGCATAAGTAATCAAGTTAAAGTCGCTCTTGGAGAATTAGCTCTTTTGCAGCAAAATAATAACCTGCCTGTGGATATCAAGTATAAAGCCCTCTTACTGCAACATGACCTACAGGATAGTGGAAGTGTTAAAGAAGCTGCAAAAGATTTAAAACGTTATCAAAAATTTAAACGGGAATTTAGTTCTAGCCCTGGAAATAATACCATCACCTTAAGTGATGAACATAGGAAATATTTTGAAGAAATTTTAGAACTTTTGAAAGGACATTCTTTGTTGGAAAATCCAAAAATGCAAAATTTTCTACAAGAATTACTGGATAATCCCGAGCAACTTAAAACTTTGGCCGAGGCTTTGAAAAACTTAGAAGGAGGTTATGATGAGGATAGTAATGAATCGTGGTTTGCTATATTTGAGTTATTTTTGGGTTAAGTGAGAGTGAATCAAATAAAAATATATAAAATTAATTTTATTATTAATATAAAAAATATTACAATAATACTAATGTTTTTTTAACACGGTGCCCCAAAAAAATTATACTTATTTTAAATTTAAGCTTATTCATTTAAAATATTTGTTTTTTTATGTTAAAATGAAAACAAATAATAAAAAATATACAATCTTATTACACAAAAACTTATATCTTCCAAATTCCCTTCTTTAATAAGTACTCATTTAATTTCTTATTATTATCCATTAACCATTTGGCTATCGTCAATTGTTCACGCTGCTTTCTTCGATCATTTTCCACCATGGCCTCACAAATTGCATTAAAGATTTCCTGCAGCTCATAAGCAAACTCACCGCTCGCTTCTTGTAATAGACCGGCGAAGAAATTACGATATTTGGGTAGACTTTTGACAGCTTTCTCTATCCATGAACATTTCGGATTGGGAGGCGAAAGTTCGTTGTCACTTAGATGACATCCGGTGGGATCAAGTATGATGAATGAGTGTGTTAGCTGGAAAAGAGAGAGAAGCAAAGTTTTATTATTCACTTCTATTAAAGTTTAGAACTAGAACAGAACTAGAACAAACTAGAAGAGAAACTAGAACAGAA
>NC_060950.1:65432219-65433624 GCF_022045245.1 Lucilia cuprina | reverse complement strand
GTTCAGTTCTAGTTCAGTTCTAGTTCAGTTCTAGTTCAGTTCTAGTTCAGTTCTAGTTCAGTTCTAGTTCAGTTCTAGTTCAGTTCTAGTTCAGATCTAGTTCAATTCCAGTTCTAGTTTAGATTGGACTGTATTCCTGTCCATAATATAGACTATAGTTTAGTAAATAGTTTGGAATGTTGTAAATACTAAGTCTAGGAGGCTTAAGTAAAATTTTTCGTCAAAATAATAAGTGCTTGGTATATGGTGCAAAAACTAATAAAAATCAAACTGTTTAAACAAAAGTAATATTAATAAATTAAATAAATTATATTAATAAAATAAATTAATAAGAAAAAGCATTATGAATCACACAACCAAATCGAGTTATATACAGTCACTCAGAGTCAATCAATATTGCATAAAACCTCAATGTTTTTAGTTATTTGGTTAAAGTTATAAGATCTTAAAAAAACTACCGATTTAGAAAAATAAAAGTTAAAGAAAATAAAACGAAAACACATTTGAGGTTTTTTCTTTAAACAGCTGAATACCTTAGGTTGCTGGTGGTGAAGGTGTTGAGGCAGCAACTATAGAAAATTGTGGTTAAAAGAAAAAATCTTAAAAAAAAAACATTTGATACTTTCGTTACCCATATATTAAATCTATAAATATAGGCCACTTATTAGCAACAACAACTATTTCAACTACTGACTCAATTCTTCCTGTTTATGGGGCAAACGAACGGAAAAAAATTACTTTCATTTAAAGTACATTTGTATTTAGTTTGTAACATGTTTATAATTAGAATTTCTTTTTTTGTTAATAAAAAACAGATGCTTTTATTATGTTAAACAAATTTAAAAAGACAAAAAATGAAGTTATCTTTTAATCATATTTCACAAACTCCACTTAAACTTCAGCTGATCGGTCGTCGTCAGTGTTTATCGAGTGTTTTTATATGTTGCGCCTGTTCGCCAGTTCGCCAACCAACCATTAAATAAATTGAATTTGAATTTTCTCACTCGCACACTTTATATAAAGTTAAAACTTAGAAAACAACAAGATCAAAGTAAATTTATTAAAGAATTTTTAGATTTTAAAATTTCCGGTTTTTTTATTTGTTTATTTTATTAAAATTTAACAGTTGTGCTTAGAGCAGACATGTTAATAACATTGCAGTTTATATATATGTTGAATTAATTTCTGTTATTTAACATTTCATTTGCCAATGTTTTAAATGATCAATTTAACATTGCTTTGGTCTAGTTGATCTATTTTTATATGCCGCCTAAAAGCAGGCTTTAAATTTGTGATGTACATGATCGACAGAGTTTTAACATAAAATGTTAGCAGAATTGAATGCTAGAGCATTATTTTTTTCTAATGTAATTTTATTGATTGAGCAAAATAAATTCAATATTGA
>NC_060950.1:65429963-65432119 GCF_022045245.1 Lucilia cuprina | reverse complement strand
AGTTCTGTTCTAGTTCTGTTCTAGTTCTGTTCTAGTTCTGTCCTAGTTCTGTTCTAGTTCTGTTCTAGTTCTGTTCTAGTTCTGTTCTAGTTCTGTTCTAGTTCTGTTATACTTCTACTTTTCCTTCTAGTTATGTTCTACATCTAGTTCTGTTCTAGCTATGTTCTAATTGTTTTCTAGTTCTGTTCTAGTTCTGTTCTAGTTCTGTTTTAGTTTATTTCTAGTTCTTTTCGAGTTTTGTTTTAATCCTTGTATTAAAAACAAAAAAAGTAAATAATTTTAAATTTTCCTTACCTTACAAATACCATCAATACACATTGCTCGACCGCTATAATTTGATCTATAATATTCAGCAGGCCTTTCACAAGCAGTACCATCAATAACGGTCGCATTTAAAGTAGCAAAATATTTCATGCCCAAAGGTTTGCAATTCAGCTCACACTCAGCATCATCTAATGAAAAATAATAATTATTATACAAAAAAAATTGGAAATCAATTTTTTGAAGAAATTATTCACCTTTAATATACGGCTCCCACACAAATTGTTGACCCTGAAAGTCCACGTTATTGTAAGACGAACATTGTAAAGCTCTAAAATCTTCCAAATGAGAAGGACAAGGCTAGAAAATTGTGAAAATAATTTTTGTATTATAAACACGATATAAGTTATAAAATAACTAATTACCTGTTCATTACACAATTGATAACGTTTATAGACGCCAATGCAATTTTTGCTTAAATGTAATTTGCCAGTGGAGGCATTTCTGTAAGAAAACAAACAATAATCATGTTAGTTATTAATTTAAAGAATTATCAAAAGATCTTCGAAAAATATCATATTTTTTTCTACTAAAAATTAACAGTTTTTAAGAATTAATTGAATATGGCGCCTGATGAAAATATTTTAAAACTCAAGACATTATTTAAATATCACATAATTATATTATGATATATTGATATGAAAACATTCATTCATAGCATGTCATTGTCATAAACTTGATTCTCAATTTCTAATTGAAGTAAGAAGCAGTAAGAGTTAAAATAAAAAATATAGTAGAGGATAAAATAATTTTACTTTTTCTAAAAATTTCAAATTTTTGTGAAATATTAAATTTTTGTGAAATATTAGAATTTTGCAAAAAAAAAATATATTAAATTTGTTCTATGATTAATGCCCAAATATTTCTCTGGTGCCATAAATAATGTCAAGTTCATTTAAATTTTGCAAATTTTTCTCCAACATGTCATTTAATTCTTGTCGAACTAACATTAAGTTATGACAGACATGTGTGAACTCTCAAGTGACATAATTTTCAATTCAAAGAAATTTTGTACAAAAAAAAAATTATTTCACAAAACTATGTTTATTAGTTGTTAATTAGCCAGTAGTGCGTAAGCATGAGGAAGTCTATGCAACTAGAGTGGAGGGTTTCCCCTCCAATCCTTTGTCCTATAGTTGAAATTATCAGTAAGAGAAAATGTCATTAAATTTGTTTACTTTTTAAATAAAAAGCACAAAAACAAAACAAATTCTTTATAAAAAAATAATATTTAATAGTAAAATTTAATCTTGTTGTTTACAACAATTAATAATAAAGTCACTGGCATTTTAAGGTAGTTTTGATTTAAAAATATTGAGAAAAAAAGAAACAATAATTATATGATTAAATTGTTGTTGTCAAGGGGAAGAAATACAGATGTGAGTAATGAGAGTATGAAATATGTAAGAATTGTCAAAAGAACTGAACTAGAACAAGAAAAGAGGTAGAACACAGCTAGAACATAACTAGAAGAAAACAGAACTAAAACAGTGCTAGAACAGAACTTGAACGGAACTAGAACAGAACTAGAACACAACTATAATACAACAATAATACAACTAGAAGACAACAATAATACAACTAGAAGACAACTAGTACAGAAATAGAACAGAACTAGAACAAAACTAGAGCAGAACTAGAACAGAACAAGAACAGAACTAAAACAAAACTAGAACAGAACTAGAACAGAACAAGAACAGACCTAGAACAGAACTAGAACAGAACCAGAACAGATCTAGAACAGAACTAGAACAGAACTAGAACAGAACAGAACAGAACTAGAGCAGAACTAGAACAGAACTTGAACAAAACTAGAACAGAACTAGAACTGAACT
>NC_060950.1:65424624-65429863 GCF_022045245.1 Lucilia cuprina | reverse complement strand
TATTATTCGAATAATTTAATTCGTTAAATAGAAAATAGTTTATTGCAAAATTTTTAGATTACCCAGATTTTATTCGATTAATTTAAAAAAAAATTAATTTAAAAAAAATAATATTGAAATATGAACAAAGTGTTACTTTGCTGGGAATGCCAAATATTTGCTTATTTTCATTTGAATAGTTTTATTCGATTATTCGAATAATTTTATTCGATTATTCGAATAATTTTATTTGATGATTCGAATAATTTTATTCGATTATTCGAATAGTTTTATTCGATTATTCGAATAATTTTATTCGATTATTCGAATAATTTTATACGATTATTCGAATAATTTTATTCGATTATTCGAATAATTTTAATTGATTGCATTTTTGAGTGATTTTTAATATATACATTTTTAAACAGTTGAAATTAATCGGTTTAATTAATCGATTATTCGAATAACTTTTATCAAAATTCTTATAAAATACAAACAAATTTCAATTTAAAAATGGATTGGAAATCAAACCTCTTTAAAGTTTTTAAATTTCTACTTTTGACTAATAAATAATCGAATAATCGGTTTTTATTCGATTAATTTTATTCGAATAATTTTTATTTTTCGTTTTTAATTAAAAATTTAATGCAAAATATTTGCCCTTGTTAGGTTATACGAATAAAATTTCATTTTCTTTAGAAATTATTCTAAAATTTTGTTTTAGCTTTATTTTTATAATATTCGACCAATAATCTCACTTTTTAATCGCACTATCTCAGAAGTTTATTCGTTTGCAGTAAAAAAAAGCTGCTTTGCACTTAAAATAACATCATTTTCTAAAAATAACAAACTTACGGCTTCATAAAGCTCCTATAACAAAGCCAATCATCTGCTAGCCAACCAGCCACCCCAAAACATCTGCTTTACATTTGGGTTTGAAGATGCGAAAATCTATTAGAAAATTACTTTGAAACATTGACTCATTCTATGCTCAAAAGTTAATGAATGAACCAATTCACATAATATTTTCTATTTCAACAAAGAAAAAAAAAAAAAAAAACAAAAACACACACTATCGCAAAACTAAAATAAAAAAACCAAATTTATATTTTTAAACTTTAAAACACGAAAATTTATTTGATTAAGTTATAACAGCAGGCGAATTGTCGGAAATACTGTCAGTCTTTAAAAACGCGTTGATGAAAACCCCTGTTATCACACAAACACGCATCGAATCCGATCCGAATCGCATCGAGCTAAACTTACTCATCGTTTCAAACGTTTGTCTTTTCTTTGTTCGTTCGTTCGTTCTTTGTCTAAAGGTGAAAATCGGCAAAACTATAATTGAAATTAATATTTTTACACATACAACTTTGAAGCCTAAAAATCATCTATTAAAGTGACAACAATTTACAACAATAACAAATATTGAATAGTATTTAAAGTGAAACACTGTCAAAGTTATCAGTCGTAGTCGTCGTTGTCGTCGTCAGTGCTAAAACTAATTCGATTTGCTTTTTTTTTAATTTGAGTGTTATTTGTTGTTTTTGTTTTCGGGCTCATATCAGAATCTTGTGCGAAATAACATACCGTTTTCCAATACTATAAAAATGAGTAAAACATTAAAAAAGAACCTATGAAACACCTCAGTGTGAAGCTTTATGCCTAATTAGGGTGAGCCACACTAAGAGATTTTTTGAAAAATCATAAAAATAAAAAACTACAGTTTCGAACTAGAACTGAACTAGAACTGAACTAGAATTGAAGTAGAACTGAACGTAGAACTGAACTAGAACTGAACTAGAACTGAACTAGAACTGAACTAGAACTGAACTAGAACTAAACTAGAACTGAACTAGAACTAAACTAGAACTGAACTAGAACTGAACTAGAACTGAACTAGAACTGAACTAGAACTGAACTAGAACTGAACTAGAACTGAACTAGAACTGAACTAGAACTGAACTAGAACTGAACTAGAACTGAACTAGAACTGAACTAGAACTGAACTAGAACTGAACTAGAACTGAACTAGAACTGAACTAGAACTAAACTAGAACTAAACTAGATCTAAACTAGAACTAAACTAGAACTGAACTAGAACTGAACTAGAACTGAACTAGAACTGAACTAGAACTGAACTAGAATTGAACTAGAACTGAACTAGAACTAGAACTGAACTAGAACTGAACTAGAACTGAACTAGAACTGAACTAGAACTGAACTAGAACTGAACTAGAACTGAACTAGAACTGAACTAGAACTGAACTAGAACTGAACTAGAACTGAACTAGAACTGAACTAGAACTGAACTAGAACTAGAACTGAACTAGAACTGAACTAGAACTGAACTAGAACTAAACTAGAACTGAACTAGAACTAAACTAGAACTGAACTATTGTCTACTGTATTGTCTGGTCTAAAGTCTAGTCTATAGTCTAGTCTATAGTCTCGTCTATAGTCTAGTCTATAGTCTAGTCTATAGTCTAGTCTATAGTCTAGTCTATAGTCTAGTCTATAGTCTAGTCTATAGTCTAGTCTATAGTCTAGTCTATAGTCTAGTCTATAGTCTAGTCTATATTCTAGTCTAAAGTCTAGTCTATAGTCTAGTCTATAGTCTAGTCTATAGTCTAGTCTATAGTCTAGTCTATAGTCTATAGTCTAGTCTATAATCTAGTCTATAGTCTAGTCTATAGTCTAGTCTATAGTCTAGTTTATAGTCTAGTCTATAGTCTAGTCTATAGTCTAGTCTATAGTCTAGTCTATAGTCTAGTCTATAGTCTAGTCTATAGTCTAGTCTATAGTCTAGTCTATAGTCTAGTCTATAGTCTAGTCTATAGTCTAGTCTATAGTCTAGTCTATAGTCTAGTCTATAGTCTAGTCTATAGTCTAGTCTATAGTCTAGTCTATAGTCTAGTCTATAGTCTAGTCTATAGTCTAGTCTATAGTCTAGTCTATAGTCTAGTCTATAGTCTAGTCTATAGTCTAGTCTATAGTCTAGTCTATAGTCTAGTCTATAGTCTAGTCTATAGTCTAGTCTATAGTCTAGTCTATAGTCTAGTCTATAGTCTAGTCTATAGTCTAGTCTATAGTCTAGTCTATAGTCTAGTCTATAGTCTAGTCTATAGTCTAGTCTATAGTCTAGTCTATAGTCTAGTCTATAGTCTAGTCTATAGTGTAGCCTATAGTCTAGTCTATAGTCTAGTCTATAGTGTAGCCTATAGTCTAGTCTATAGTCTAGTCTATAGTATAGTCTATTGTCTATAGACTAGATTATAGACTAGTCTATAGTCTAGTCTATAGTCTAGTCTATAGTCTAGTCTATAGTCTAGTCTATAGTCTAGTCTATAGTCTAGTCTAAAGTCTAGTCTATAGTCTAGTCTATAGTCTAGTCTATAGTCTAGTCTATAGTCTAGTCTATAGTCTAGTCTATAGTCTAGTCTATAGTCTAGTCTATAGTCTAGTCTATAGTCTAGTCTATAGTCTAGTCTATAGTCTAGTCTATAGTCTAGTCTATAGTCTAGTCTATAGTGTAGCCTATAGTCTAGTCTATAGTCTAGTCTATAGTGTAGCCTATAGTCTAGTCTATAGTCTAGTCTATAGTATAGTCTATTGTCTATAGACTAGATTATAGACTAGTCTATAGTCTAGTCTATAGTCTAGTCTATAGTCTAGTCTATAGTCTAGTCTATAGTCTAGTCTATAGTCTAGTCTAAAGTCTAGTCTATAGTCTAGTCTATAGTCTAGTCTATAGTCTAGTCTATAGTCTAGTCTATAGTCTAGTCTATAGTCTAGTCTATAGTCTAGTCTATAGTCTAGTCTATAGTCTAGTCTATAGTCTAGTCTATAGTCTAGTCTATAGTCTAGTCTATAGTCTAGTCTATAGTCTAGTCTATAGTCTAGTCTATAGTCTAGTCTATAGTCTATAGTCTAGTCTATAGTCTAGTCTAGTCTATAGTCTAGTCTATAGTCTAGTCTAGTCTATAGTCTAGTCTATAGTCTAGTCTACAGTCTAGTCTATAGTCTAGTCTATAGTCTAGTCTATAGTCTAACCCATAGTCTAGTTAATAGTCTTTTTTGCGGCTTACCCTAAAAATCATTATGTACACACATGCAAAGTTATGCGAGTTGTTTGTTTGTTTTTGTTATTTTTTTATTTGCTGGAGACTTTAAGCAAAATATTCTAAATTTTCAAAATTCAATATTGTTTCAAAGTTGTCAGACATTAGACGTGTTGTGGTTTTCAAAGAAACGACGACGGTGGTGGCTTTTTCGAACTCGAATGATAAAAACTTAAAAAAAAAAAAACATAAAAACGGTTAAATATAAAAATTTGTCCAACTGCATGAAAAACATAAAAATTAATAAGAGAAACCAAAAAAAAAAAAAAATATTAAAAAATAAAATTTAAAACAGTGCGTAAAACAAGTGTGCATAATTAAGAAAAATAAATAATCAACAAAAAAATGTGACGGCATTTTTTCTCAGTATTTTGTTATAATTTATTGTAATTTTTATTGAAAGTGTTTTACCGCAAATTTCAAATATTACGCGTTTTAAAACTCAAGTGGTTGTCTGCCTGCCAGGCTCTATGATTCTGCACTAGTTCTAAATTGTATTTTAGTTTTATATATTTTTTTCTTTTGCAACTTAATTGATTTATGTCGTTATCAAATTACTTTGTCAATAATTTTTCAGAAAAATTTGTTTAAGCGTTTTTTTTTTTTTTATTTTATGAAAATTTATATCTATTATTTGTTGCTATTTGATTGTCATTTATATTATTCATCTTAATTGTTATTGACTGTTTTTTATTTATTGTTTTGAACTGATTTTTTCTAAAAAATTTTTGTATTATAACATTTATTTTATGACATACATGTGTAGTGAATTGTCCCAAAAAAAATGAGACATAAAAATTATTTTACAAATGTTAAATTAAATTTAATCAGATTTTTATGATCTTTTAGTTTTTAGGAAACTAGTCCTTAAAAAATATTTAATCAATTTAATGAACGTATTTAGGATACTTCAAATTCCAGCTCAGTTCTAGTTCAGTTTTAGTTCAGTTCTACTTCAGTTCTAGTTCAGTTCTAGTTCAGATCTAGTTCTAGTTCAGTTCTAGTTCAGTTGTAGTTTAGTTGTAGTTCAATTCTAGTTCAGTTCTAGTTCTAGTTCAGTTCTAGTTCAGTTCTAGTTCAGTTCTAGTTCAGTTCTAGTTCAGTTCTAGTTCTGTTCTAGTTCAGTTCTAGTTCAGTTC
>NC_060950.1:65418333-65424524 GCF_022045245.1 Lucilia cuprina | reverse complement strand
TGTTCTAGTTCTGTTCTAGTTCTGTTCTAGTTCTGTTCTAGTTCTGTTCTAGTTCTGTTCTAGTTCTGTTCTAGTTCTGTTCTAGTTCTGTTCTAGTTCTGTTCTCTTATAGTTCTCGTCTAGTTCTGTTCTAGTTCTGTTCTAGTTCTGTTCTAGTTCTGTTCTAGTTCTGTTCTAGTTCTGTTCTAGTTCTGTTCTAGTTCTGTTCTAGTTCTGTTCTAGTTCTGTTCTAGTTCTGTTCTAGTTCAATATTTTTACCCGTTTAATTTCATGCCCGTGTAATATTCGAATAAATACATATTTATTGTCTTTCAATAAATAAAATAAATTAAAGTCAAATTTAAACTCGCTACCAATAATTTACCAAGTTTTTTTGTTCATGTATGAAAACTATAACAAAAAACCTATTGTCGTTATCAAGATCAAATTAAAATTTTTTTGTATAAAATATATAACAAACCATCAGCCTAAAACAAATCTACATAAAAATATAAACATTTATATGTTAATATTTATGGATTTTTGTGTTTTATATTTTGTATAATAATGAACTGATATTGATCTAATCCTATATAAACAAAAAAAAATGTAAGAAATACTATAATTTATGATAATAAAGACCACCAATGAACTGGTATATGGAGAAATAATTATTAATAAAAAAATAAACATAAATATTAAATAGAAAATATAAAAAATTGAAAAAAATATGATAGTTGTTAATTAAATTAGATTTGAATATTAAAATGTTGTCTAAACATATGCATATAATAGGATAATAATAATAAGTTTTATATTATTGTGTTGGTAATTATCACACCACCCTCGTTATGTATAGCCTAATTAACTTATTAGTTTGTTTTTAACAAAAAACGTTTATTTAGTTATATTGTTTAGTTTTTTTTTTCTATTTTGTTATAAATTTTAATTGATTATTTTGTTCATTAATTATCGCTAAATGTTTGAGTGTAAATAATAATTTGTGTTCTGTCTTATTTAGTCAATGAAAAACAATTATTTTTTATATTGAATTACTAAGAAATATTAGATTTTGTTGAAATTTACTAATTGATAGATTAATTTCTGTCATAGACAAGTGATCTTTTATTAAGAAGGTCTTTCAAAAAAAAAATTTTAAATAAAATTTTTAAAACGCTATATTAATTATAATACAAATCTGTCATCATGACACTGGAATACGATCCTGATCTCCGAGTTGAACTCAGTTACAAAACCTAACATTTCCAAATTAAGACAAATCTTTAAATCATTTTCATTTTAAATGCTTCTCAAGAATGCATAAATTGTTCATAACAATCGTCCAATTCACAAGCGGTGTTGTACGGTTGTATCGTGGTATGTCGTAATTTTTTAATTTTGATTTGTTTTTGTTTCAAAAAGTTTTATTTGAACATTTTTTATGACTTACAACGATACGACATCGATTGTGAATTGAACAAATATGTTTTTAAAATATAAATTTTATTTCAAATCTAAAAAGATTAAGCCATTATATAAATTTATTAATACGTTTTAGTTTTTGCATTGCAAATTTATAATTTTATGTTTTTTTCGCAATTCAAAATACAATGTTAAGGTTTAGATTAATTTAAAAAAAAAACATAAACAACCAACATTATCACAAATGGTGATTAAATAATGTTTTCTTAATTAAAATTGAACAAATAAACAGAGCTGGGATTAATAATTAATGGACACTCATAACAACATAGAAAATATTGAACTGGACTTTGGAACATAAAACGATATTTTTCTTCTTGATGTATTCTAGTTCAGTTATAGTTTAGTTTCAATTCAGTTATCTAGTTCAGTTGTAGTTTAGTTCTAGTTCAGTTTTAGTTTTTTCTAGTTCAGTTTTAGTTCAGATCTAGATCTTCTCTCGTTCAGTTCTAGTTCAGATCTAGATCTTCTCTAGTTCAGTTCTAGTTCAATTCTAGTTCAGTTCTAGTTCAGTTCTAGTTCAGTTCTAGTTCAGTTCCAGTTCAGCTCTAGTTCAGTTCTACTTCAGTTCTAGTTCAGTTCTAGTTCAGTTCTAGTTCAGTTCTAGTTCAGTTCTAGTTCAGTTCTAGTTCAGTTCTAGTTCAGTTCTAGTTCAGTTCTAGTTCAGTTCTAGTTCAGTTCTAGTTCAGTTCTAGTTCAGTTCTAGTTCAGTTCTAGTTCAGTTCTAGTTCAGTTCTAGTTCAGTTCTAGTTCAGTTCTAGTTCAGTTCTAGTTCAGTTCTAGTTCAGTTCTAGTTCAGTTCTAGTTCAGTTCTAGTTCAGTTCTAGTTCAGTTCTAGTTAAGTTCTAGTTCAGTTCAGTTCTAGTACAGATCTAGTTCAGTTCTAGTTCAGTTCTAGTTCAGTTCTAGTTCAGTTCTAGTTCAGTTCTAGTTCAGTTCTAGTTCAGTTCTAGTTCAGTTCTAGTTCAGTTCTAGTTCAGTTCTAGTTCAGTTCTAGTTCAGTTCTAGTTCAGTTCTAGTTCAGTTCTAGTTCAGTTCTAGTTCAGTTCTAGTTCAGTTCTAGTTCAGTTCTAGTTCAGTTCTAGTTCAGTTCTAGTTCAGTTCTAGTTCAGTTCTAGTTCAGTTCTAGTTCAGTTCTAGTTCAGTTCTAGTTCAGTTCTAGTTCAGTTCTAGTTCAGTTCTAGTTCTAGTTCAGTTCTAGTTCAGTTCTAGTTCAGTTCTAGTTCAGTTCTAGTTCAGTTCTAGTTCAGTTCTAGTTCAGTTCTAGTTCAGTTCTAGTTCAGTTCTAGTTCAATTCTAGTTCAGTTCTAGTTCTAGTTCAGTTCTAGTTCAGTTCCAGTTCAGTTTTAGTTCAGTTTTAGTTCAGTTCTAGTTCAGTTCTAGTTCAGTTCTAGTTCAGTTCTAGTTCAGTTCTAGTTCAGTTCTAGTTCAGTTCTAGTTCAGTTCTAGTTCAGTTCTAGTTCAGTTCTAGTTCAGTTCTAGTTCAGTTCTAGTTCAGTTCTAGTTCAGTTCTAGTTCAGTTCTAGTTCAGTTCTAGTTCAGTTCTAGTTCAGTTCTAGTTCAGTTCTAGTTCAGTTCTAGTTCAGTTCTAGTTCAGTTCTAGTTCAGTTCTAGTTCAGTTCTAGTTCAGTTCTAGTTCAGTTCAGTTCTAGTACAGATCTAGTTCAGTTCTAGTTCTGTTCTAGTTCTGTTCTAGTTCTGTTCTAGTTCTGTTCTAGTTCTGTTCTAGTTCTGTTCTAGTTCTGTTCTAGTTCTGTTCTAGTTCTGTTCTAGTTCTGTTCTAGTTCTGTTCTAGTTCTGTTCTAGTTCTGTTCTAGTTCAGTTCTAGTTCTGTTCTAGTTCTGTTCTAGTTCTGTTCTAGTTCTGTTCTAGTTCTGTTCTAGTTCTGTTCTAGTTCTGTTCTAGTTCTGTTCTAGTTCTGTTCTAGTTCTGTTCTAGTTCTGTTCTAGTTCTGTTCTAGTTCTGTTCTAGTTCTAGTTCTGTTCTAGTTCTGTTCTAGTTCTATTCTAGTTCTGTTCTAGTTCTGTTCAAGTTCTGTTCTAGTTCTGTTCTAGTTCTGTTCTAGTTCTGTTCTAGTTCTGTTCTAGTTCTGTTCTAGTTCTGTTCTAGTTCTGTTCTAGTTCTGTTCTAGTTCTGTTCTAGTTCTGTTCTAGTTCTGTTCTAGTTCTGTTCTAGTGCTGTTATAGTTCTGTTCTAGTTCTATTCTGGTTCTATTCTAGTTCTATTCTAGTTCTATTCTAGTTCTATTCTAGTTCTATTCTAGTTCTATTCTAGTTCTATTCTAGTTCTATTCTAGTTCTGTTCTAGTTCTGTTCTAGTTATATTCTAGTTCTATTCTAGTTCTGTTCTAGATCTCTTTTAGTTCCCTTCTACTTCTCTTTATATTATAGTTACGTATGTTTTACCTTGCCCTTTTTTCTTAATACCTAAAGATTTCTCCTTTTAGTGGTGACATTATATAAATCCAATTATAATTTTTAAAATTAAGCAATTAATTTAACATATTATTAAAGCAGTTTTTATAACTTTTTCGTGAATTTTAAAACATAAAAAAAACTTTTGAGGAAAATTAAAATAAACCGCAAAATCCATTAGATCGTAATAAAAAAACCTAAAATAATAAGAAATAGGAAATTAATTTGTGAATGTGGCTGATGGCGTTGGTGGTGGTCAATTATTTTCTCTTGATGTTTAATTTGTTAGTTTTTAAATAAATTATGTTAAAACATTAAAGAAAAAATGTTTTAAATTTCATTTAACAAAACAATGAAATGCACTAATGACAGATCATAAAAATCAAATTTTAAACATTTAAAACAAAACAAGAAAAGTCGTAAAAATTCGTTGAAAAGCGCCATGGGAGGCTGACAGATTTGTGGCACTGTTAGTTAAGTATTTAAATATTCTAGTTAAAGACCCTGAATTAATAGGCCTGTTTAAAAGCCCAACAAAATAAAAACAAAAAAAAACACTACTTTTTAGTTAATGTGTTTGTAAAAGATCGTAAAAAAATATTTCGAACAAAAAGATCACGGAAAACAATAAAATACCTTAAGAGCAGCCAACAAAAAAAAAAAAAAGAGAATAATAAATATATGTATATACAGGTCTATTAAATATTAATAAATAAAGTTTATGGGAATTTTTTAAAAATACAACAGTTTTATAGTTATTAACAAAATAAACACAAAACATTTATTATTATTATTCACCACCGATATGAAGAAAACTACAAAAAAAACAAAGGTGTCAAAATAATAAAGTGTTTATTAAAAAAAATAAAATAATTTTTAAAATGTAGTTTTTTTCATTTTTTAAACAAAACAAATAAAATTCATGGTTTGAATATTAAAATAAATTTTAGAAATAATAAAAACTATGACTGACTTATTGTTAAATTAAATGAGTTTTTAATCAATTTTTAATACACATTGTTTAAAAGTGTTCAGAGTAGTTTTTTTTTTATTTACATAAATATTTCTTTTGAATTAGCTGACTCATAAATTATACATTAACCAAACTTATTGTACGATCTGGAATTATCCGAAAATAACTTAAAAATTTGCATAATTTTTTTTTTTCACCAAACATTTGACAGAAGACTTTTTTCGAAAAGTGAAATATTACAGATCGTTTATGATCAAAAACACCACCCTTTCTTACCATTTTTAACTTTAACATTTTCTGATTTAATTCCTAAATGGCCTCAATCTTTAATACAATTTAAACGCCATATTCTTATTAATATGTTAACCATTTTAAGACAAAATCTATTTATAATTATTTTTTTTTTTTTTTTGTTTTTTTGTTAACAAATTCATTTGTAATTTTATACTATTTATTACATTTTTCAGTTTTCAACATCATAATCATAAAAATAAATAATTATAGACTAGAAAAACTATGTTTAGCTCCAAACCATAAACTCTTTATAAAGATTGAAAATTATTAGACACCGACTTAAATGGTAAACATAAAATTTAAGGCCTTTTTTCATAAAAAGAAAAATTGTTAAGAGAAATAAAGATAATTGCGGCAGGTAGATATATAAGATTAGAATTATTTTATTGGAAACTTAATTATATTAGGAAATAGTTAAATAATTATTTAAACGTTTTACCGTATAATCGTAATTAACTGCTAAATAAAAAGACGGGATTTTAATAGAACAGAACAAAAAACTGAGAACAGAACTAGAAGAGAACTAGAACAGAACTAGAACAAAACTAGAACAGAACTAGAACAGAACTAGAATAGAACTAGAACAGAACTAGAACAGAACTAGAAGTTAACTAGAATAGAACTAGAACAGAACAAGAACAGAACCAGCACAGTACTAAAACAGAACTAGAAAATAACTAGAACAGAACTAGAACAGAACTAGAACAGAACTAGAACAGAACTAGAACAGAACTAGAACAGAACTAGAACAGAACTAGAACAGAACTAGAACAGAACTAGAACAGAACAGAACTAGAACAGAACAGAACTAGAACAGAACAGAACAGAACTAGAACAGAACAGAACTAGAACACAACTAGAACCAAACTAGAAAAGGAACTAGAAAAATAACTAGAATAGAATAGAACTAGAACTGAACTAGAAAAAGAACTAGAAAAAGGACTAGAAAAGAACTAGAACTGAACTAGAACTGAACTAGAACTGAACTAGAACTGAACTAGAACTGAACTAGAACTGAACTAGAACTGAACTAGAACTGAACTAGAACT
>NC_060950.1:65416895-65418233 GCF_022045245.1 Lucilia cuprina | reverse complement strand
ACTGAACTAGAACTGAACTAGAACTGAACCAGAAGAAAACTGTAACGGAAGTAGAACAGAACTAGAACAGAACTAGAGCACAACTAGAACAAAACTATAACGGAACTAGAACTGAACTAAAACAGAACAAGAACTAAACTAAAACTGAAGACTGCCGTCTTGTCTATTTAGACCATAGTCTTGTTGTAAATATATTGCCGTGTCTAAAATCCATATTACTGTCTTATTTATGGGTCACATATAGCCTGTATATTAAACTGCCCACAGAACTTAACACAACTTTGCATAAACAAAATATTAGTAAATACAATATCAGCAATCACCTTAACTGTGTCAAATAATACTTAAAAGGTTAAAATTAACAAATTTTAATAAATAAAATTTTCGATGCAAAAACAATAATCACCCAAAACACCTTAAATGGTTTAAAAATCATATCATAACTTTTTAACAAATATAATTCCAATAAACACATTTATTCAAGTGTAAAATACGCTAAAGTGACAACACTCTTCTGAGCTTACTCACTGAACATCTCAATTTACAACACAAACAATAGAATGTGCTTTTTTGGAGGATCTATTAATTAAGGTCAATCTAATAAGAAAACTGTTAGAAAAATTAAACAAAAAATATTTATGGTTGACCACACACGCAAAAAGAAAAGCAAACACAATTGTTTAGAAAATTAAGAAAGCAACTGCAGAAACAAAAGTTTATTAAAAATATATTAATTAAACACATACAACTATAGGTTTTAGTATAAAACTCCTATATTCTCGCCTTCAAACCTAAAGTTTAAATAAGCGTCAAAACGTCTTAAACATACTTCTAGTATTGTTGTATGTAGTTTTTTTTTTTAAATTCTGTATTTTTTATGACTAATTATTGCGACTACCTGTTAATATTTACACTTTCGGTTTGGTGTTAAAGTGTAAATTAATAGTATTTTTATTTTCCTAATAACTGGCATTGAGCCAATGCGTATTTGTTGGCAATATTTTTAAACAAATTAAACTCGGTCATTGAATGCTTACATAAAGAAAAAGAAGCTGAAAATATATTTTATAGTAAAATGACTAAATTGTTAAAATTAATTTAATCAATAAAATAATACAAATTTGAAGATTTCGGGAAGCAGTTTGGAATGGAAAGCAGTTTAATTGAGGCTGCAAAAGCGAAGTTCGCCATAGTTTGCTCTACATCAGTACTACTGAAGTTCTAGTTCTGTTTAGTTCAGTTCTAGTTTAGTTCTAGTTCAGTTCTAGTTTAGTTCTAGTTCAGTTCTAGTTCAGTTCTAGTTCAGTTCTAGTTCAGTTCTAGTTCAGTTCTAGTTCA
>NC_060950.1:65414801-65416795 GCF_022045245.1 Lucilia cuprina | reverse complement strand
TGAATGAGATGTGTGCTACGTTGTATGATGATGAAAGTGTATGCAGAAATTTATTGAAAATATAGAGGATCACAATTCAGATCGGTTTACATATTCTTTAACCTAAGATACACCGAATATTATACCACCGATATTCGTTTAACTATTCGAAAAGCATTTTCTCTTTTTAAAGTAATTTTCTATCGTTTACAGCTGCTGTCGCTTCTGCTGTGCTGATGTAAGTATGTTGCAGTCAATGAATATATTTACATGCAATTTACAACAAAATATAGAAGACAACCACCAGCTCAAGGGGTGATGGGTGCAACGCAAAAGGAGGTGGTATACAAAATGTGTAGTTAGTGGGGAATTGAGTGTTTGTATGTTTTTTTTTTTGTCTCTATAGTGTTTATTTAATATACGATGTGATAATTTATGTCTTTAGTGTAACGTATGGCATAGTAAAATAGTAAATTGCCAACTATTATCACTTTTTGTTGTTAAAATTTTGATTGGTGTTTGTTATATGTTGTATATATTCATACATATACGACATACAAGTATTGTGGTATCTTTATTATTTCTATATATTGTACACTTGAATGGTTTACTGATTTTTTGTTTTTTTTTTTCAAACTTCTAAACACTTTTATGTTGCTGTCTGCTGTTGCAGTTTGTTGGTGCTGCTGTGATTATATCGACTCATTGATCTATCTGTTTGTTAACTGTCATCTTATCAAAATGTTGTATTTATATATGTTCCATAACATACGATAAGATAATTGAGCTGATTTGTTAAGATAAATAAGTTTTTCTTTGCTTACACTCTAGAAAAATGTGGTTAAAGGAAAACGCTTATTTAAATTTAGTTTAAATATGCTTTAAAAGGAGTTTGCTTAAAGATCTTAACAATGAATCTTAACAAACGATCTACAATTTACAACAATTTTTATAACTTTATTATTGTTTAACAGAAATCTACTTTCTAAAATTTGTTTGTTTAGCTTTTCAAATAGTTATTTGAAGTTCAGAGTTTAGCTTTTGATATCTTAAAAGCATTTCATCTTTAGTATCAGTATTTGCACTTGAACTTGCCCACAATTGTTTTAAATTTAAATTTGTTACAATGAGCGAAAAGGATGAAAAAGTTCTTACAAAAATAGTTCAAGAAGTCATTAAGCTAAAAAGCTTTTGAAAGTGATCAATGTTAAATGTCTGTTAAAAGTGATCGCTGATCGCTGTGCTCATTATTTTCTTCAAGGAAAAGTTTACTTGAATCTTATTGCTTCTACAAAAAAAAAAACATATATAAAAACGATCGTTAAACTTTGATCACAGTTTTTAACTTGCTCCTTTAATTCATTTAGTGATCTTCTCAAATGATCACCTTTTAGCAACAGCAACAATAATTTCCCAAAAACCTTTTCTTGCTTACCCTCGTATTTAAACTCTATTAACTAAATCCTTTACTTACATTTCATTCGTTTCTTTATCTTTAACTGCGTAAATATTGTGGCAACAATATCCCAATATCTTTTATTGAGTTGTTAATACTTATTTCTCTGAACTTTGCGGTTCATGAGAATCTATTGCTTTCTAACATTGCCAAATATAGACAAAAACGAAAAAAAAATGAAAATAAAAGCTGCAAATAAAACACACATTTTTAAACAATTAAGGTCAAGAAATGTTTAAACAGCAATCGATAGACAAATAGACCTAGACGCAAGTATTTGTTTGCACAAATATGATCACAAATTATGCTGAAGATTTAAAGTCAATAAAAAATTCGTGAACTATTGATCGTAAATAACATAACACGCAAGAATGATAGAATGTGGCATATGGTGAAATCAAAATACCCTACATTACAGTACAGCAATAGACAAGAGACAAGACTAGAACTAAACTAGAACTGTATTAGAACTGAACTAGAACTGAACTAGAACTGAACTAGAACTGAACTAGAACTGAACTAGAACTGAACTAGAACTGAACTAGAACTGAACTAGAAC
>NC_060950.1:65411310-65414701 GCF_022045245.1 Lucilia cuprina | reverse complement strand
ACGATCCCAAAGGAATCTCAACCAACTGACCAGCCAGGACATAGTCTAGCTCAAAATCAACCTGGCCAAACTGGAGGTATTGGCCAGCTCTTTGCAATAATACCAAGGCATGCCCCCGGGGGTCCTCTGTGGGTATCTGTTGTTTCGGCAACAGCACCGAATTTATCCCGAAATATTGACTTTATCTTACATCAGTCTTTTAACCGCCACTTACTCTTCCCGCGAATTTGGGTTTAAACTACAGCCACTACGTGGATCCCAAAGGAAACTCAACCAACTGACCAGCCAGGACATAATCCTGCTTAACCTCAACCCGGCCAGACTGGAGGTACTGGCCACCTCTTTATATTCCGGGATTGCAATAACACCAAGGTAGGGTTTCTGTTGTTTCGGCCACAGCACCGAACTTATCCCGAAATATTGGCCTTGCCTTACATCAGTCTTTTAACCGCCACTTACTCTTGCCGCGAATTTGGGTTTAAACCAGAGCCACTACTGACCAGTAAGGACATAGTCCTGCGGGCAACTGGCCACCCGTAGTACCAGATTATACGGTGCTCTGGTCTGACCACTTTTCAATCTATGCAAGGACTAAGCCAGACAGTAGACTGTAACCAATTTTTTAGTCCCGGCCACCTCTTTATTCCCCAGCATTGCAATAACACCAATGTGAAGGCTTCACCAAGGTAACATGCCCCCGGGGGGAACTTATAAAGTAATATAACTTCCAGTCATATTCTGTTAAGCAAGATCGTACCTTGATCCTTACTTATAATAGAATCTGATTGCGTTCAAAGTGAAATTTGCACAACTACAATGCTAAGTTTAAGGATAACGATTTATCATAAGACCTCAATAATATACAACACACTCATTAATAAAGATCGATTTGATCAATGTGAGTAGATCTAACAGAAATGTTCAATTTCATTCAATTTTAATAAAAATTAAAAAATTTTGCAAAAAATCAAATTATTCCACCGAATAAAATATAATTTCTCAACCTATTCAGTCGGTCACTTGTAGACGATAATAATTACCATATGCATTTAATATGACTCTTTATTACCTCATATCAAAAAATAAACTCTTTGTTTTTCAACTCCTAAAGCAATATGCTTTTGTTGTTGCTGCAGTTGTTGTTGTTGTTTTTATTGGTGTTGCTTTGTTGTTCACAAGTATGTTTTCATATTCCTAAGTAAGTACTCCCCGATACTGTAGTATTTATCAAAGAGCTTGTTAAAAGCATCGATGAGTGAGCAAATGAAGCACACACTCAGCGCACGATGTGAGTAAAGAAGTGTGCGTGTTGAAAACATAGCGCCTTTTGGTGAGGGCAAAAACAATGTTAACAGATGGTGGATAATTAAAACAAGAGATTTCTTAAAGGGAAGGGATTTAGTTCTAGTTCTGATCTAGTTCTCTTCTAGTTCTGTTCAAGTTCTGTTCTAGTTTTGTTGTAGTTCTGTTGTAGTTCTGTTCTAGTTTTGTTGTAGTTATATTCTAGATGTGTTCTAGTTCTTTTGTAGTTATGTTCAAGTTATGTTCTAGTTTTGTTGTAGTTCTGTTCTAGTTTTGTTGTAGTTCCGTTCTAGTTCTGTTCTAGTTCTGTTCTAGTTCCTGTTCTGTTCTAGCTCTGTTCTAGTTCTGTTCTAGTTCTGTTCTAGTTCTGTTCTAGTTCTGTTCTAGTTCTGTTCTAGTTCTGTTCTAGTTCTGTTCTAGTTCTGTTCTAGTTCTGTTCTAGTTCTGTTCTAGTTCTGTTCTATTTCTGTTCCAGTTCTGTTCTAGTTCTGTTCTAGTTCTAGATTTTTTCCCCACTTTTCGTGGTATATTTTTTTTCGCTACATCTGGCATCATTGTTAATTTTACTATGCGCCACTTAGTGTTATTTTTTATGCCCCATTGCTATACAATGTGGCAAGTGTTTTATTTGAGTTTTTTTATTGCTCTTTCCACGCTGGTGCTAAAAGGGAGGGGAACTATAATCACATAACTTGGGAATTGGTTTATATATTATTATTTGAACCGGTTTATTTGTTTTGTTTTTATATTTTTTATTTAATATTTTGTTTTTATTTTATCAATCGAATAGAAATGTATTGAAAAATGAAGAGTATTCGTTTGGTAGGCAATTTGTAATAACAATTTCATATAGAGAATGATGATGATGATTGTGACTGTGAAGTTAAAGTGTGGCATGAATTTTTAATTGAAAAAGGAAACGGTTGATTGCATTTCAAAATGAAACTCAAACAGTTATTTATTGATTTTAGGTATTTCAAATATTTGTAAAATTTGTTAAATATTTAGTTGGCAAGACAATAAAGATTTATTAGCTTTAAAGGTATTAAGATTATTAAGCAGGTTTTTAAAAAATTGAATACAATTTTAAAATTAGGGGAAAATATTGCAAATTTTATAAAACAAGTAAAATGAAGAAAAGTTATTTATTTAAAATATTGTTTCCTTATCTTCAAATATTCGCTTTTTAAAAAATCTTTAAATTCTCATTAATCAGCATTAAAGTCATGACCACTGAATAGATTAATATTTCAAAACTTTTTTTTATTCCCATCCAAAAGAAACACCCACTCTTAAACTTTAACCTGTTCAAGTTAAACTTCATAATATAGTTCAACTATTTATTTAATTCATATTTAAAGGCATAATTTAAAAAAAAAAAGATTTATTATAATTAATTACTTAATTATGCTCGAAATGGCGGTATAAGTTTTAGAAAAAATCTTAACACTTTATCTACTAAATCATTCGGTAGGGGGTCCCCTGGAATATTTATATATTTCTACATAGATCTGATTATCTACACAATTAAAAATTCATAGTTTTAATAAAACAGTTTAACAGCTTAAATTGGAGTTTAGTAATTAATTAAAAAAGATTATGTACGGTCGGGCACACACTTAAATCCAAAAATGTTTACAAATCTTTAACGACATAAATTATAATAAATTATAACAAAAATACTAAATCAAAAAGTATATTCAGATAAAGTTTCTGATATCTTGAACAAATTTTAACTACATAACTAAACGCTTCCTTAAATAGACAACAAGAGTTATAACCGAATTTTAAGTTTATAACTTTTTTTTGGAATTCTGTCATTAAAATCAATGTAAATTTAATTTATATCACACACGTCACAACAATAATATTTTTGGTTCAAAATGTTAAATCAATTATTAATTATGGCCTTGGTAAGTAAAAAGTTTTTGGAAATTTTGCATAAAAATTTTCTATAATAACATTAACTTAGATCAAGTCTGGTGCTAGTTCAGTTCTAGTTCAGTTCTAGTTCAGTTCTAGTTCAGTTCTAGTTCAGTTCTAGTTCAGTTCTAGTTCAGTTCTAGTTCAGTTCTAGTTCAGTTCTAGT
>NC_060950.1:65409754-65411210 GCF_022045245.1 Lucilia cuprina | reverse complement strand
TTTTAACCTACCTCTGACCATTCAGAATAATGCCATCTAGGTCCACAATATTCCACTTCTTCATGTGAACATTTCTCCACATTTGAGGGTCTTAACTCGGGTTTACAATCTTCATCTTCTACAATCAATTGATTTTGTATACATAAAACCTGTCTTGTTCTAGTCAAATTAAAGCAATTGCCATTACAGGGCGTCCAAGGACCCGAAAACCATTCTCCCGTCTCACAATTATCTGAACGTTCACAAGATCTGGTAATTTCGGGTGTAGCACGGAAATCACATCTTTCCGAATTGGGCTTAGAGCGATCACAATAAATGGTTCTATATTCAACTCCCATACCACAATCCGACGAACAATATTGACTCCAATCCGACATTAACCAAGTCCCAGCTCGTTCGTTACGCCTAACAGGGGTATGTGAGGCATTGGGACTTAAGCCGTGCAAACGATAACGTTGATTAGAACGTCTACGATTCTTGGGACAATCACAGGGTTTCTTTACAATTGGTTTCTCCTCCATACAAGCCGAATTATCAACATGTATAACAATACCCGAAGCCAATTCTTGTACGCAACTTAATTCACGTTCCTTAGATCCCTCACCGTGATGACAACGACATTCACCCCAATCATCTAAACGCCAGTAAGCTGGGCAAGGTTGGGTATTACATCTTAAGAGATTTTCATTGATAACCGGCTTCTCGGCGTGCATACATCTTCTTTGGGAATAATAACGTAAGGGGTTCTCACGTACACATCTTATGATGGGAGTCTGTGTGCCACCTCCACATGACTTGGAACAAGTGCTAAAACCTATCACCTTCCAGTTGTAACGACGACGTTTTGTACTATGACTGGCACTAATGGACGTTTCTTCTCCGCCCGATTTTAGAAAACCATCACTTTCTAACGATACTTCATTTTCTTCCGAATCAGAGGTAATGGGCAGTAAATATTCATATTTAATGCCGGGATTCATAGTTTTGCTGTAGATCTGGAAAGGAAAATGAAATGGAATAAAGTATCAACAGAATATTCTAAATAAGAAGCTTTCTCTTCTTACCATCAATTCCACATTATCTCTTATAGGTCCCGTGCAAGTAACCCATTCGGTAACACCTTCACCATGCTCTTGCAAACCATCTAAACGATGATAGTCGAAAACAGCACCAGCAGCTTCATAGGCACCACTTAGAGAAACCGTGTTATCACCATTGATAATATAACTATCTTCATCAGTACTTAGCACTATGAAAATATAGGAGTTCAAAATATAGATTCAAGACTTCATCTATATTATAGTGATAAAATCCAACTCACCCAACAAATTCATGCTATTTTTCAATTCAGTAATAGAAATATTAGAAGCTCCTGCCGGTATCGTAGCAACATGTATATAAGCATCATCGGGTAGAGGATCTCGAGTAAATAGACCAGTAATGGGACGACATAATA
>NC_060950.1:65408000-65409654 GCF_022045245.1 Lucilia cuprina | reverse complement strand
TCAGTTCTAGTTCAGTTCTAATTCAGTTCTACTTCAGTTCTAGTTCAGCTCTGGTTCAGTTCTAGTTCATTAACTGTAAACATATGTATATCATTTTTAATTGAAAATATTTGTAGTGCACCAAAACTTGTAATACTGGCACCCAAAGACGAACCGTTAAATGTCTGGAATATGATGATCATGAAAATGCCCTAAAAGAGTCCAATAAATGCAGATATTCTATTAGAGAGCCGATCTATAGAAGCTGTAATACACACAAATGTGAAGGTGGGTAATTCTCCAATTTGAATATATTTTAATCTTATCACGAAACCATTTTAGAGAAACGCCACGATCGTATACAAAATGATGGTACCTTATCTAGTTCCTGTTTCGATGAAATTGCCAATTGTCAGTGGGCTGTCAAAGCTAAACTCTGCAGTTATGAGTATTATCAACACAAATGCTGTTATTCCTGCAGCATAGCAGGATGAGTAGTGAATAAACACTATAGTGAGAGCTGCTGATGTTAATGCTAGAGAGGCAGAGAGTATTTTGAGAGAATTTCATGTAGGAGAGTTAATTCTTTAATTTAATTTCTTAATCTAAGTTTATTTTTTATGAAGTTTTTTTTTAAATAATTTAATGCGAAACAAAACAAAAAAATCCAATCGAATAGTTAAAATGTACGTTTTATATGAAAGAATCAATTTTGTATTACTTAAAGATCATAAAATTAAGACAATACAGAGAAAAAGAGGCACTACTAATAACAATAAAAATACAAAATAAAATTTTTAAATAAATTATGAAATGAACAAACAAAATTAATTCTACAAAAGTTTTACAAGCAATTAATTAAATTATGTTTATTAAATAATAAAATTTAAGTCCAAAAAAAAATTACAATTTGTAACCGCATAAACTGAACATTAAACGCATAGTAAAAAAATACACAATTTCAATGACGCCCAAGACACTGAAACCCAAAAATAGACCAGCAGTACCGCCAATATAAACTGCAATAAATTTCAATACAATTATGCTCAAACTACCACAAATTCCTTGAAACTTACCCATTAAATCGGTATAGGTAAATATAGTTTGCCTTTTATAACGTATAGTAGGCCATTCCTTCATGGAGAGTATAGTACCTTTGCCTCCAAAAAACTCTTTAGTTTTTGTAAGATACTGTGTATCAAAATAAAAAAAAAAATTGCAAAAATTTTTCAACATCTTAAACAAGTTTCCAAAACCCACCGATACTCTTAAAGTTATCACCGAATTCATGCAATTCTGTAGGCAATAGCAGGGAGCTATATCCTCGATCTTATTATGGGCCACAGTGCGATACATTTTTAGAAAATAAGCTAGAAAATGAAGTAATTTAAAACGGTTTTAATTTCTAAGTAAAACATTAACATAAAACTTACCGGTATTTTTGGGAAAGCATTCTCTCAAAGTTCTATAGTCACAAACAGGTTTGGCTTTTCCAACTGCAAGAAAAAGTTCTTAAGATGAAGCATAAAGTTCAGCTCAAGTTCTGTTCCAGTTCTATTCTAGTTCTGTTTTAGTTCTGTTCCAGTTCTATTCTAGTTCAGTTTTACTTAGTTCTGTTCTAGTTCTGTTCTAGTTCTGTTCTAGTTCTGTTCTAGTTCTGTTCTAGTTCTGTTCT
>NC_060950.1:65405964-65407900 GCF_022045245.1 Lucilia cuprina | reverse complement strand
AACTAGAACAGAACTAGAACAGAACTAGAACAGAACTAGAATTGAACTAGAACTGAACTAGAACAGAACTGGAACTAGAACTAAACTAGAACTGAACGAGAACAGAACTAGAATTGAACTAGAACTGAACTAGAAATGAACTAGGAGTGAATTAGAACTGTTGTAAAAGCAGTACAACCCTTCTTATCATCCTGGCCAAATCGCGTGCAAACTGCCTTCAGACACTTGTTATGTGACATAACAAATGCATTTCAAGTGTACAAATCATGTAGCAATTAAAAAAAAATAATTAACTAACTCTTTAGGCTCTAAATACTAATAAAAAATAGTCGTCAACAAACCAGCGAACATTTCGGACTTAAAAAATAAACAGAAAATAATGTACATAAAAGTTCAACCGATCCAGCCAACACCACCACCTTCATATCATCTGGCTAACACCGTGCAACCTTCAAAGCAAAAGAAAATCATAAAAAAGTCAAACCCCGGTTGGCATAGAGTTAAAAAGATTCTCTTGAGTATTTGGTATTACTTCAAGTTATATTTGGAGACATGTGTGGCCCATTGTTATGTCTATCTTGTTAGGAATGGTTTAACTATGTTGGAGAGGATTTTCTGGTTTATTCTAATGGCAATTTGTCACTACTTTTGTTTTTTCATTGCCTTGCAATCTGTAACGCGATTCATGAGTAAAAACAGTTATGTGGGTATAGAACGTAACTATTTCGATTGGAATACCACTTTACCGAGTGTCACCATATGTCCAATGGAGAGACTTAATAAGGAAAAGTTTGATCACTTTTGCGAGTAAGTAAAATTATATACTTTGGACTACTCTGTATAATATTCATAATTTTTCAGAATGTACGATATTACCGATGAACACAAGCAAGAATTCTTCGATTTTCTCGAACATTTAGCCAATTCTACATATATTAATTTTAACGATATACCTATACACAAAACTGTGCAGGGAACATTGGATAAAATTCGATTGACACCAAATCGTTATATGGAACTTATATACAATTTAACGGCTGACGAAACCATGAATCCGAATGAAAAACAGCGTGTGCGCACTGTGGACAATGGCGCTAATATACACACTCGGCAAATTCTAACTGAATATGGTCTGTGCTATTTGACCAATAGTTTTTTGCCTGAGGAATATTCCTCACGTTATTTAATATTAGGTGAATATCCCGAGAAAAACATCTACGAAGAGGAGGCTCAGGTGAGACCAGTTCAACAGGGTTCGTTTCCCGATAGATATATAGATTACAATTTCATAGGATTTCAATCGGCCATGGATGTAAGTTGACAGTTTGGGAATTAAAATTATTACAACTAGTTTTAACTTAAACTTTCTTTAAAGCTCTATGGTCACAGTGCTTTTGATGTCATGAAGGTGGATAATAATGTTGGCTACTCCACAGAGAATTTGTATTTTGAACCGACTGTTACTGAAATAACAACGACTAAGAATTTTGAGACGTAAGTCTTTAGATGTTACTTATCTTTATATCTGAATTATCGTTTAATACCACAAATTTATTAAATTTGCTTCATATACCATCAATTTCGTATTTCTGTTCTACTTTTAGAGAATCAAATGTTCGCCAGAGAAATTGCCGCTTTAATCACGAGTCTAATTTAACCCATTTTCCGATCTATACTAAAAATCTTTGTATGCAAGAATGCCGTCTCAATTTGGTATATAAAATTTGCAAGTGTATACCACATTTTTATCCAAATCGATGTAAGATGTATTTGAAAACAGTGTCTTTAATCAAAATGATTTGAAAGTGAACTAGAACAGAACTAGAAGAGAACTAGAAGAGAACTAGAAGAGAACTAGAACAGAACTAGAACAGAACTAGAACAGAACTAAAACAGAACTAGAACAGAACTAGAACAGAACTAGAACAGAACTAGA
>NC_060950.1:65397747-65405864 GCF_022045245.1 Lucilia cuprina | reverse complement strand
GTTCAGTTCTAGTTCAGTTCTAGTTCAGTTCTAGTTCAGTTCTAGTTCAGTTCTAGTTCAGTTCTAGTTTAGTTTTAGTTCAGTTCTAGTTTTATCTGTTTTTTAATTTTATTCACAATTGTCAAATATTTCACAATATAGTCGTGGTCACTACATTATATATTTGAACAATCTGATATGCGTTACCTCTAGACGTGCTCACTTTGTTTTTATATAAATATTTCACAAATTCATAAATTATTCCTCCTCCTTTAACCTAGAATTTTCTAACTTTATTATTTACCTTTTCATTAATATAACAAACCAGTGTAATCAATGAATTTTAAATTTGACACTATTTAAACACTTGCCGACAAATGTTTTTAAACATTTAACGTTCAACCATCATTAGTGTAACAATTGGAACGCTTGTCATACCAACAACATGGCCTTTTGGGCTTCTGTCAGTACTAAATCACCATTGAAAATTGCTCCCGTTTTAAATCCGAATCAAAAACAATTTCTACAAGATGAATTGAGATTTCGTGAAAAATTGGATATATTGGCTCGCAGTGATGTGAATAATTTAACCGATTATTATGTGCGCAAACATGAGACCGTCGATGATCCGGAGTTGTTGGACAAACATGATTCTTTTTATCATACTACGAAAAGTCTACTGGTTTTGTTTCAAATAATGGGTGTTATGCCCATACATCGTAATCCACCGAAACCGAATTTACCACGTACTGGATTTTCATGGCATTCAAAACAGGTTTTATGGGCCATTTTTATCTATTGCATACAAACTACCGTAGTGGTATTGGTTTTAAGGGAAAGAGTGAAAAATTTTATAGTAAATTCGGATAAAAGGTTCGATGAGGCCATTTATAATGTGATTTTTATCAGTTTGCTGTTTACGAATTTTTTATTGCCAGTGGCCAGTTGGCGTCACGGTCCACAAGTGGCCATATTCAAAAATATGTGGACTAATTATCAACTTAAGTTTTTGAAAGTAACTGGTACACCTATAGTATTTCCAAATTTATATTCTTTAACCTGGGCTTTGTGTATCTGTTCGTGGGGCTTAAGTATCTTAATAAATCTGTCGCAATATTTTCTACAGCCCGATTTTGAATTGTGGTATACATTTGCCTATTATCCTATTATAGCCATGTTGAATTGTTTTTGTAGTTTGTGGTATGTTTGAGAAAATCGTAATTTGTTTAAATTTATATAAAAAGTTTTTTTTTATAATATTAAGGTATATCAATTGCACCGCTTTCGGTACTGCTAGCAAAGCTTTATTGACTTCTTTGGAAACCACTTTAAAGGGTGATAAGCCCGCTGAAAAGCTAACAGAATATCGTCATTTATGGGTAGATTTAAGTCACATGATGCAGCAGTTGGGTAAGTCAACCAAACAGTATAAAAAACATTTTATTTATTGGCTACTCCCACTTTTTCAGGTCGCGCCTATTCCAATATGTATGGCATGTATTGCTTGGTGGTCTTTTTCACCACCATCATTGCCACTTATGGTTCGTTTAGTGAAATTATTGATCATGGTGCCACCTACAAGGAAGTGGGTCTTTTTGTCATCGTTTTCTATTGCATGAGCCTTTTGTATATAATTTGCAATGAGGCCCACTATGCCTCACAGAAGGTGGGTTTAGATTTTCAAACTCAATTGCTGAACGTCAATTTGACGGCTGTGGATACGGCTACGCAAAAGGAAGTGGAGATGTTTTTGGTGGCTATAGCTAAGAATCCCCCGATAATGAATTTGGATGGTTATGCTAATATTAATAGGGAGTTAATAACATCGGTAAGTATGACTTGAAACAGAACTAGAACGGAGTTCGAACTCAACTAGATAAGAACTAGAATAGAACTAGAGTGAAACTAGAACTGAACTAGAATTGAACTAAAACAGAACCAGAACTGAAATAGATCTGAACTAGAACTGAACTAGAACTAGAACTGAACTAGAACAGAACTAGAACAGAACTAGAACAGAACTAGAACAGAACTAGAACAGAACTAGAACAGAACTAGAACGGAACTAGAACGGAACTAGAACAGAACTAGAACAGAACTAGAACAGAACTAGAACAGAACTAGAACAGAACCAGAACAGAACTAGAACAGAACTAGAACAGAACTAGAACAGAACTAGAACAGAACTAGAACAGAACTAGAACAGAACTAGAACAGAACTAGAACAGAACTAGAACAGAACTAGAACTGAACTAGAACTAGAACAGAACTAGAAGAGAACTAGAACAGAACTAGAAAAGAACTAGAAAAGAACTAGAACTGAACTAGAACTAGAACAGAACTAGAATAGAACTAGAATAGAACTAGAACAGAACTAGAACAGAACTAGAACAGAACTAGAACAGAACTAGAACAGAACTAGAACAGAACTAGAAACAGAACTAGAACAGAACTAGAACAGAACTAGAACAGAACTAGAACAGAACTAGAACAGAACTAGAACAGAACTAGAACAGAACTAGAACAGAACTAGAACAGAACTAGAACAGAACTAGAACAGAACTAGAACAGAACTAGAACAGAACTAGAACAGAACTAGAACAGAACTAGAACAGAACTAGAACAGAACTAGAACAGAACTAGAACAGAACTAGAACAGAACTAGAACAGAACTAGAACAGAACTAGAACAGAACTAGAACAGAACTAGAACAGAACTAGAACAGAACTAGAACAGAACTAGAACAGAACTAGAACAGAACTAGAACAGAACTAGAACAGAACTAGAACAGAACTAGAACAGAACTAGAACAGAACTAGAACAGAACTAGAACAGAACTAGAACAGAACTAGAACAGAACTAGAACAGAACTAGAACAGAACTAGAACAGAACTAGAACAGAACTAGAACAGAACTAGAACAGAACTAGAACAGAACTAGAACAGAACTAGAACAGAACTAGAACAGAACTAGAACAGAACTAGAACAGAACTAGAACTAGAACTAGAACGGAACTAGAACAGAACTAGAACAGAACTAGAACAGAACTAGAACAGAACTAGAACAGAACTAGAACAGAACTAGAACAGAACTAGAACAGAACTAGAACAGAACTAGAACAGAACTAGAACAGAACTAAAACAGAACTAGAACAGAACTAGAACAGAACTAGAACAGAACTAGAACAGAACTAGAACAGAACTAGAACAGAACTAGAACAGAACTAGAACAGAACTAGAACAGAACTAGAACAGAACTAGAACAGAACTAGAACAGAACTAGAACAGAACTAGAACAGAACTAGAACAGAACTAGAACAGAACTAGAACAGAACTAGAACAGAACTAGAACAGAACTAGAACAGAACTAGAACAGAACTAGAACAGAACTAGAACAGAACTAGAACAGAACTAGAACAGAACTAGAACAGAACTAGAACAGAACTAGAACAGAACTAGAACAGAACTAGAACAGAACTAGAACAGAACTAGAACAGAACTAGAACAGAACTAGAACAGAACTAGAACAGAACTAGAACAGAACTAGAACAGAACTAGAACAGAACTAGAACAGAACTAGAACAGAATTAGAACTGAACTAAAACATAAAACAGAACTAGAACAGAACTAGAACAGAACTAGAACAGAACTAGAACAGAACTAGAACAGAACTAGAACTGAACTAGAACTAGAACAGAACTAGAACAGAACTAGACAGAACTAGAACTGAACTAGAACTAGAACAGAACTAGAACAGAACTGGAACAGAACTAGAACAGAACTAGGACAGAACTAGGACAGAACTAGAACAGAACTAGAACAGGACTGGAACAGAACTAGAACTGAACTAGAACTAGAACAGAATTTGAAGAGAACTAGAACTAGAGCTGTTCTTAAACTGAATTATTACTGTTTTGTTTTTGGATTTTTATTTATTTCCAGAATGTTTCCTTCATGGCCACCTATTTGGTTGTATTGTTGCAATTTAAAATCACTGAACAGCGAGGCATTCGTTCACAGCAGGCTATGGCCGCCATGTAGGACTTAAAGCAAGGCCAGTAAATGGTCTTGCAAAAAGTTTTTCTCGAGACAAATTGGAACTTTCAGAGATATTCACGTATCACGACCCTGCTTTTAACAATTTTCGTTTGTACTGTATAAAGATGGTTTTTATTTAAAGGTTTTGGACACGGCTAAGGTTTGTGAATATGATTAGAAAAGTTTTCGTCGACACATAGATGGCGCATTTAATATTTAATAATTAATTTGTAAATAAACATATATGTGTTGCTGTAAATAAATTTTATTCGTTTAAATGTTATTAAATATTTTTTGTTTAAAAATATTCCATCTTTATGAGTTCTCCCTCCCCTCTTTATCCCGTTAATCTCACAAATACATTACAAATGTTCTTATTTGCATGGCGCTCAATTCGATCATAAACTTACGATCCTCATTATATTCCAACGGCAACTCAGCGACCGATAACTTAAGCAATTTTAACTTCTCCATACGTTGACGATTCAATTCTTTTGGTCCGTAGCCATATTCCCTTTTCAAGCGATTGCTTTCAGCTCCCAATCCACCGATAGGTAAAAGTTCTTCATGATATTCGGTGGAAAATAGGGGTTTTTGTGCCTTCAATAGCTGTACATGTTTGGCGGATTTAGCGAAAACAGCATAATTTTCATACCAAGAATCCTCGGGATCCGGTACAAATTCCATGCGACGATTTTCATCTAACCAGGCATTACCATCGAGTGTGGTTTCTCGTATATTTGAGATTTTGAAACCTTGGAAGACATCATTTATATCGAATTGTACGAATTTGGAATATTCCGGATCTTCGTCTTTTTCGAGTATATGTTCGAAACGTACTAAAATTTCGTTTTCATGCCAGGGTTCAAAGGTCAGAAGGTGTATATTTTTGGGCAAGGATACAGATAGGCCGGTGAACTAAAAGAGAAATGTTTAAGGAGTGAAAACTTTTAGTGAATCTTTAGAGTCTGTTTACTTACAATATTGGTGAACTGCTGTCGCCATTCTTCATATGAAAACTTGGTATCACTAAAGAATCTCCAAGGCTGTAGAGTCCTTTCTAATTGTGTAAATCTTTCCAAAGACTGAGTGGTAGGACTTTCATCCAATTGCGATGAACCCAATATCAAATAATGCACTCCTCTAGCTACTAAACCTTCTCCATAAGCCGTTTCATTTAATGACTCCTCCACACCAAAAGCATCATCATGCAGAAGACGTCTGTGTATCATTAGCTCCAAAGAACCATCAGCTAAAGATGAACCACCTTGAGCACGATCTGTTAAAATAGCCAAACGTGCGTGTTCATCTTCTAGAGCAATTTTCGTGGTAATGGGATAATAATTTCCAGCTGCCTTTTCCAACAGCTTAACCCGCCAGGTATCACGATGATCCTTAAGACGTTTGATCATTTCGCGACCATTGGAATCGGTATAGAATATACCCTCCGATTTGATGTCTGAATTGAAACGTGTTATTATCTCCTTACCCACACCATCTTCAATGGGTATGGGTCCTACCAACCATTCAAATTCAGCATATTTCTTTTGCTTATAGACCCTGACAACCTGACTAATCCAATTGTTGAACTTTTGATGTACCTCCTCTACTAAATTACCACGATAGACGGTGATTTCTGGGGCCACAGTTACCGTATGTACTGCATCGGTTTTGGGTCGAAAGATATAGGCTCCCGATGAACGATTACGGAACTCACGATTATTACCTATGGCTGCTTCGTAATAGAGGAATTCTTGGCTAATCATGCGTGTCATGCCATCGGCCTCAATAGCGGACAGAAAACCATTGGTATCGAAGGTAAGGCGTATGTTCTGGGGGGGTAAATAAAGGGCAGTTTTGAAAGTTTGCTTTAAGTTTTCTTACCGACTTACCTCATTTCCTATATCTATTAAACTAGACATATTATCTGGATCCGGTTCTGGAATCATATGATAACCATTAGTTTTCTTTATATAAAAAGATTTATAGCCAAAGGCTGGCAGATCACTGGCCAGGAAAATGAGTTCATATTTGGCCTGTGATTGACGGAAGGTGAGATTCTGTAGCTGTTCAGGCACGGGCACATATTGAATATCTAGAACCACATCTGTAAAAGGAATTAAATTATATCTTTGACTTTATCTGTCCCTCCCTAAACTTACCCCTATAATCTCTCACCACATAATTAACATCGGGCACTGGTAGCCTAACATAATCCTCTGTGGAATGCGACAAAGGATTGTATAGAGTCAATACAAATTGTTGACTTGTCTCCGATATCTCGCAGCTGCTAATGTTAAGCAGAGAACATGTTTTAAATTCTAATTGAAAAGGTCGGGGTTTGCCATGCCGCTTGGGTCGAGGCGAATCGCCCTGGGTCAAACGATTCAAAACAGCACGAGCATTAGCACTACAAGTTCTCATGCCTACACTTAAACGTCTAGCATAATCGAAAGCCACCTTTTGTTTCTCCGTTCCGGTAACAGCATCATGATGTTGCATCACACCCATAGTCTCACGCATAAAACCCAAATGAGGCAATAGTTCGGGATACAGATTGGGTGCCAAGGCGGTAAGTTGTTTACAAACTTGTAGGAAGTTATTACCCACACGTTCGTAGCGTTTTAGTGTAGGTCTTGAGGTGAAATAACCCGTCCAATAGGCATGAGGATCTGAGGCATAGGGAAAGAAATCATCATCTTTGGTGGGCCAAGTAATGCCGGCATCATGTAGAGACTTAAGATAACAAGAAGGTGTGGAGTACAATAAGTTAATATCAGAACCATTGGCTTGTCTTGCATTGGCATATCTGAAATTTTAGGAAACATGTAAGAAAGTTCTAGAGCTGATTATGAATCGATAAAAATCTGCATTTTAAGAAAAATTTTGGTTAACTTACTTAATAAGTTTATCCAAATTCTTATACCACATATTGGCATTTTGATAGTGAAAATCTTCACCCATGGTGATCAAAATATTATTGGTGCGATAACCTTGGGACATATTACGAGCTATAGCGAAAAATTCATCCACCTAAAACAATGTTTTTATTAAACCTTTAGGTCAACAAAAGTCTTTTCTATGATTTGGTAATTAGATTTAATAATTAGCAGCGGATTAATATAAGTTATTCCTTCACTAATGCCGTAAAGTATGCATTAGTTTAAATTAGATTAATAACGCCTTATAATAGGCAAAGCTAGTATAGCAATAAAAATGGCATACTTTAGGGAGTTGTTAATATAAAATTTAAAGTCGTTTCAATATAAAGTTAATGTTTAAATGCCAAAGATTTTCAAAAAGTTTTAACCAAAATTTTTCTTTTCTCTTTTTTTTCATGCAAATTTTTACTTATTCATTCGCAATTTTCCAATTACCGTAATAATTTATCTAAATTTTTATAATAAACATTAGCATCCTGATAGGTAAAATCACCACCCATTGTTACAATTATATTATTAGTACGATAATATTTAGATTGTTTTTCAACAAACTCAAAGAATTCATCGACCTAATTAAAATTTAATATAGCAAATAAATTATATTCACATATACCAAAGAAAATCTAACGCAGATAAGAGAACACTTACCCTCCTTTTAACATTATTATCTGGTGAATGTTTACCATCGATAATAGGCTCATCGGCACATAAAATATCGAAACAGAAACCGGGTGGTGGTTGATATTGATTGTAGAGGGCACCGGTGAAGAGATGTGAAGTTTCATCTAAATTAGCTGAAGCTCTCCAAATCATTTCGGCTTTTTTCGTCATTAAACGTTCATCTTTGTCCTGATAGTCGAGACGTCCAAAGAAGAGACCATCGAAACCCATTTGAGCAAACATTGAGGCCATTTCACGTGAGTGACCGAAGGGATCGATTTGCCAGCCAATGCGTGGTCGACCACATTCGCCGAAGGTATCATTGAGGCGTCTGTAGAAAGTAAAAAAGATATATGTTGAAAAAATGATTATCAATCTAAATCTAGAGCTAGAACAAGAACTGAACTAGAACTGAACTAGAACTGAACTAGAACTGAACTAGAACTGAGCTAGAACTGAACTAGAACTGAACTAGAACTGAACTAGAACTGAACTAGAA
>NC_060950.1:65394145-65397647 GCF_022045245.1 Lucilia cuprina | reverse complement strand
ACAGAACTAGAACAGAACTAGAACAGAACTAGAACAGAACTAGAACAGAACTAGAACAGAACTAGAACAGAACAAGAACAGGACTATAACAGAACTATAACAGAACTAGAACTAAACTTGAACTGAATTAGAACTGAACTAGAAATGAAAAAAAAGTGAACTGCAACTGAAATGGAACGAATACGAACTGTAATCCTATTTATTTTGCCCCACACTGTAATAATTCGTAGTAAATTTCTTATCACTTCATTTTATACGCCTCACTTGCTATGTAGGCTCGCTTAGATGCATTGCAATTGTAAATGAGAGAGTAAAAGAAAACCTAAAATTAAACTCATTAAATCCCGATTTTTTCACTATTGTTTTTCTTTCACTCTCACTTTAAATCAAATACAAAAAACTCCAAAACTTATGCTCAAAATCTTAAAGGTAGAATTTATTTGTATGTCTTTCAGAGATCTTGCAGATACTTTGAGTGAATTCTAGAGTATAATTTGTATTTAGTAGAGGTTATCAAACACTTAAGTAAGAATTAAGTCTAACGAATTAACTCAGTTGAGCGGGGATTTTTGAAACGACAAGTTGTCTATAGCGCTTAAAGGAAAAAGTGGAAATTTTTTTAATAAATAGAAAAAAAGTTTTTTTTTTATAAAAAGTAAAACTAAAATACATTGTTAATATAATGATGAGTGGCTTAACAGCCAAAGCAATTGCAGTGATCTGCATTACTTTAAGTTTATTGAAAAGTGCTGAATTGCGTCCCCAAAAATCAATGCCCAATGTGGGTACAAAATGCGGTTATGCGGTAGGTCAAAAAAAGTTATCAGCAAATAATGTAAAAATAAATTGTTTAAAGAATAATATAAGAGCAAAAAAGAAAAAAAAACCGCATATTTTAATAATTTAATAAATCATCTCCTCTTTCCCCAATTTTCAAGAGCTGCCCCAAAGTCAAACCACACATGTTGAACGTTCACTTAATACCCCACACTCATGATGATGTGGGTTGGCTTAAGACTGTCGATCAATATTATTATGGCAGTGAGACTCAGATACAAAAAGCCGGTGTCCAATATATATTGGATTCAGTGGTCCAGGAGTTATTAAAAGATCCTCAGAAACGTTTTATCTATGTAGAATCCGCTTTCTTTTTCAAATGGTGGCGTGAACAAGATCCCGACTTGCAGGATCAAGTTAAAATGTTAGTAAATGAGGGACGTTTGGAATTTATTGGCGGAGCTTGGAGTATGAACGATGAGGCAACTACACACTATCAAAGTGTTATTGATCAATTTGCTTGGGGTTTGAGGTGAGTAGTTGTTTTCTTGCTTGTGTATTTATAATTTCTTTAGAAAATTATGTGAGACTTTATAAATTTAGTTATTTATAAGTTAAAGCTCATTTATATGTTTGGAAAAAACATAATCTTAAATAAATATTTAAAACAAAATGTTGTCTTCTATTGTCTTAACTAACAGCATGACTAAATATTTATTTACAAATAATGACATTTACTCTAAAGAAAGTAAATACTAAAATATATTTTTTTTTACTTTTCTTTATAAATTAAAGTGTTAACTCAATAATAACTCATATGTTTCAAGGCTAATCCTTAACAAATTGTTTTAGTTCAGTTCTAGTTCAGTTCTAGTTCAGTTCTAGTTCAGTTCTAGTTCAGTTCTAGTTCAGTTCTAGTTCAGTTCTAGTTCAGTTCTAGTTCAGTTCTAGTTCAGTTCTAGTTCAGTTCTAGTTCAGTTCTAGTTCAGTTCTAGTTCAGTTCAAGTTCAGTTCTAGTTCAGTTCTAGTTCAGTTCTAGTTCAGTTCTAGTTCAGTTCTAGTTCAGTTCTAGTTCAGTTCTAGTTCAGTTCTATTATATAATGCCATTTTTTCCTACACTGTTTTAAAATAACAGAAGTACAATTTTCTCTTTTGCTCTCTCACTTAATCTATTTTTACAACTTTTTAATGCATTTTAGATCTCTTTTTCTCAAATAGTTGATATAGCTATTTTGTTTTTGTTTTTGTGTTTATATTGCATTTTTATGGTGCAGTGTAAGCAATCGATCAGTTGACTTAAGAAAAGTAAATAAACAAAGGTTAAGTAGAAGAGTGTTTCTTTTTGTTTTGGTGTACAAAAAATCAAGGAGAGGGATATTTTTTCTTGATTGAAAAGCAAAAATAAAGTGCAAGCAAAGTAGAAAAACCGGCTTGAATAAAAGACATAAAAGTACATTTAATGGTGATTTTATAGAGAAGAAAGAAAATTTTTAAAAAATTTATAGAACATTTCATAATAGTGCGTTGTGTCTTTAAAGAGTTCTAAAGGAATTGCATCTTTAAATGGAAATAAAACGTTTTAAAGTTCAAAGTAAATTACGAAGTTTCTAGGCCGGTTGTCTAGCAATGACAATTATTGTTGTAATATTTATTTATAAAATTATACTAATTTCTAATATCAAATCAAATTTAACATATTTTCAAACACTTTTACGATATCTTGAGTACATTTCACTTGAAATAAATACATTGAACTAGTAGCAGTTGATCCCCTTCAACAAATAAATCTAATCAATTTAAAGTAATAATTTATGGCCCATAATAAGGTAATATTAGTCACATAATTAATTAAAAATTTAAAATTTCTTAAAAAAAATATTCATATAAATTGAATAATGATAAAGAAATTAAATAGAATTCTTGAAAAACACTAACTAAGATAGTAAAGCAAATCAACTACTAGTGGGTTGCTAATATAAGACCCAATCATAAATTCAAAACAAATATCGACATTTGCATGAAATGTTTGTATTAAAATTTCAATTTAAAATTATAACATGCGGCTTTTTTTCACACGCTTATCACTAAAAAATTATAAAAAAGAAAAACAAAGTTTTTTCTTTTAAAAAAATAATAACAAAATAATAGTAGTTACAGATATTGAGTTTTACTCCACAACTTCTTATCACTAAAGTTTTTTATTTTTTCGAAACCGTCAGTTATAAAATCATTGCAAATGTTTGAAATTCAATCAGTTGCTTTTTAAAACGGGAATAAGTGAAACAATAACGAAACGATATTATAGTTTAGAAAACACTTTTTTTTAAAGTGGAAACAATTTTTTTTTAAAGAAATCTCATATTTTAAAGAAAAATATTTTTAATTTAAAGTAAATTATTAATAAAAAAACTTTTGCTGCGGTCAAAAGTGAAATGAAGTTTCTAACAGTATTAACAGCACTTTTAGTGCTAGCCTGGCTGGAGTATGGAGAAGCAGCCTGTGGTTATAAGGTAAGTTTTGTAAATTCCTTTTTTGGAAAAGGAATTTGATCAGTTATAGTTCAGTTCCACTTCTGTTCTAGTTCAGTTCTAGCTCAGTTCCAGTTCAGTTCTAGTTCAATTCTAGTTCAGCTCTAGTTCTGTTCTAGTTCTGTTCTAGTTCTGTTCTAGTTCTGTTCTAGTTCTGTTCTAGTTCTGTTCTAGTTCTGTTCTAGTTCTGTTCTAGT
>NC_060950.1:65392420-65394045 GCF_022045245.1 Lucilia cuprina | reverse complement strand
AAACCCAGTCATTAAAACGTTGATGGACTTCCTTGACTAAAGGACCATTAAATACTTTAATAGTGGCAGAGGTACTGACCAACAATTCTGTGCCATTGGGACGGAAAGTGTAGGCTCCCGAAGATCTAAACTTAGATTGAGTATTATTACCCAAAGCACCCTTGTAGTAATAGAATTCTTGGGTGATATTTTCCGAAACACCATTCATTTGAATGTTGTACAACAAACCCTTATTGTTGAAGGTCAACTTTACTAACTGTAAAGAGAGGAAATCAATGAGTTTGGTGCTTTAGTATTTTCAGAAATATAAAACCTACCGAATTTTGCACGATCACATCTCCGGCAGCTCTAGGCTTAACTTCATTAGTGGTAGCAGGGGCTGTCATCAAAGCGCCCACTTTATTGGCTTGATATCTTAAGAATCTATTGTTAAGCTGAACACCCTCACTGTTGTAAACATCATATTCAAAATATTTAGGTTGGGGCCTCACTTTCACATAGAAATTGGACAATTTCTCAACATAAGCCTCAAATACCAATTCGGTTTGAGTCAAATTCTTGCGTAAATCGGTCAAAGCTAAAACTTCAGCGGGCACGGGTACAATTTGATGAGGAATCTCTTTGCCAGAAGCATCGGTTACAATATAACTGACATTTAAAACGGGAATTCTAATGTACTGTGTACTAGGTTGACTCAAAGGATTAAAGACGGTTATCACCAGATTATTGGCCGATTTCTGAGTAAATTCACACACACTGATATTCAACTGTAGACAAGAGACAAATTCACCATTTGTCAAATTGGTTAACTTTTGCAAAGCCATACGAGTGTTATTTTGAGCTGCAACTATAGCATCTGTTAGAAGTCTATCATAATCGGCAGCAACATGTTGTTTTTCGGTACCGGTTATAGCATCATGATGTTGCATTATACCCATAACTTGTCTCAATTTATCGAGATTCTGATTGGCTTCGACAGTGGTAAGATTGGCCAAAGTTGTCAATTGTTTGGCGACTTGCAAAAAGTGATTACCATCACGTTCATATTTCTTTTGGGTGGGACGTGAACTGAAGTAGCCGGACCAGTAGGTGTGATTGTCAGTACCATAAGGGAAGAAATCTTGAGTCTTATTGGGCCACGTAAGTTTGATAGTCTCATGTAATGCATTCAAATAACAGGCGGGTGTTGAGTATAAGAGATTGATCTTAGTGCCCATAAGTTGACGTTGATTGACATATCTATAGGAAAATGACAATTAGTGTAAACAAAATTTCGGTGTTTTTGGGACCAAACTCATTACTTACTTAATTAACTTATCCAAATTCTTATAGTTCATATTAGCATTTTCATAATTGAAATCATCACCCATGGGTACCAACAAATGAGTAGAACGATAAGTCTTGGCCATTTTGTTAATGTAAGCAATGAAGGTATCAACCTGCAAAATCAAATGGAATTAGTATAAAATCGTCATTACTTTCCCGACAATCGAAAACTTACCCTCTCCTTAACATTGTTATCATAACTATCGCCATCGATAATAGGTTGATCATTACACAAACTATCGAAACAGAAACCATCGGGAGCAGCATAATGATTGTATAAAAGTCCCGTGAAAAGTTCA
>NC_060950.1:65391300-65392320 GCF_022045245.1 Lucilia cuprina | reverse complement strand
TGTTCTAGTTCTGTTCTAGTTTTGTTCTAGTTTTGTTCTAGTTTTGTTCTAGTTCTATTCTAGTTCTGTTCTAGTTCTGTTCTAGTTCTGTTCTAGTTCTGTTCTAGATCTTTTCCAGTTCTTTTCTAGTTCTGTTCTAGTTCAGTTCTTGTTGAGTTCTAGTTTAGTTCTAGTTCATTTCTAGTTCAGTTCTAGTTCACTTCTAGATGATAAATTTAATACATATTTTTAAATGTTGTTTTTTACTTAAGGCTTTTTTTATTAATAATTCAAAAAGTATTTCACTTAATTTAATTAAATAACAGATTTCACAAAAACTAACTACATATAAAACTGAAATTTTAAAACTTAAAGAACGCATAACATTTTTAAAAAGTTTTACTTATACAAAAAAAGCTATAAAGAATGCATTATTATATTATGATAAATAAGCTATTATATAATTACATATTTATATGTTTAAACAGTTATTTACTCCATATTTAGAATTAACAATATATTTAAAATAAAATTAAACTAAAAACCGAAAATTTGAGCAACATTTTAAGGCACTTTCATTAAAAAAAACATGTATGAGCAAAAATTTAGTTAAAAAATGTTTGTTCTTAAACGCTTATAAGTAATATACTAACAACTAAAGCGAGAGAAAAAATGCTTAAGATTAGTGATTTTATATATTAAAGATTTGGTAAATTTAATAAAAATATAAATCTTTTTGAGGAGGAGGAGGAGGCACCAGGCACTTATGTGTATAGAGTACGAACTATTTAAAAACCAGCATCCCAACCAGATAATTCATCTGGTGGTTCATTGGGATCACAAGGAAATCTATCAAAGTAACAAGTGTCAGTAGGATGAGCAATGGGTCTGACGAAGGGTGGTATTAACAATTGACTTTGTAAACCATCCCAATCGAAACCGAGGAACCATCTGGAACACAAAATTAACATTAATAGAGGTCTAAGAGAGAATAGTTTAAGAAAGCTTTACTTACTTATGTTTTTTGATATCTTGTATGCC
>NC_060950.1:65389218-65391200 GCF_022045245.1 Lucilia cuprina | reverse complement strand
GTTCAGTTCTAGTTCAGTTCTAGTTCAGTTCTAGTTCAGTTCTAGTTCAGTTCTAGTTCAGTTCTAGTTCAGTTCTAGTTCAGTTCTAGTTCAGCTCTGGTTCAGTTCGTGGCTCTTTATGGATTACAGCTGGAGCTCTTAAATCGTATTTTCATAAAGTTTGACCTAAGCTGTAGGCGTTGTTTATTATAGACTCTTTTTTTCATCCAAATAAAATCTGTAAATATGTAAAAATTTTAAAATTGAATATATGTTTTTATTTAACGTTTTCATAAAAAATCTAAAATTTTTATTAAACCCAATTTATTAACCCATTTTGCTCTTTTTTTCTTTGCCCCTCCCTTTATACAGAGTGTTCTACAACAAACTACTAATCACATACCACTTGCCCGCGATGAATTATTGCAGCCATCCTCGCCCACTATCTGCAACAACAGTTCACCAAATCGTTTCCTAATGCCGTTACAGTGCAGTGATATCTCCAGTTCTCAAGATAAATTCTGTGAAAAATGTAAAAAAATACTAGATAATCGTTTCGAAACCATACCGGAACAACGCAACAATGAGGCGCGTATAACGCCCGACAGCAATGGCAGTTCAATAGACTCCAGCATATCGGATCCATATCAGTCGTGTCATTCACGTTCAGCTTCCACTGGTAATACTTCTGAATCCTGGGCACCGGGAGAAAGGGATGATGTTCAAAATGCTTCTAAAACCGATGCTAACGAATCGTCAAATGGTTCGGTTAAGCCTAAAACTATTAATGCAAGTCAACACCACCCAGTGCTCAAGAAACAAGGTGTATCCGGTGAAAGTTGTGAAATTTCCATGCAACAGTCGATAAATATACCTATACCTAAATATGATAAGGATTATAGTAGCAAACAATTAATAAAGGAGGCCATTATGGACAATGATTTCTTAAAGAATATAGATGCTTCACAAGTCAGGGAATTGGTGGACTCTATGTATTCTCTAAGCATAGAAAAGGGTAAATTTGTTATAAGAGAAGGAGAGGTGGGAGCACATTTGTATGTCTCTGCCGAGGGTGAATTTGAGGTAGAGAAAAATGGCAAAATATTGGGTATCATGGGACCAGGAAAGGCCTTTGGTGAATTGGCTATATTATATAATTGCACCAGAACTGCTTCCATTAGAGTGCTGTCGGATGCCAGAGTATGGGTATTGGACAGACGTATCTTCCAGCAGATTATGATGAGAACGGGCATGCAGCGCATAGAGAATAGTGTAAATTTCTTAAAGTCGGTACCATTGCTAAAGAATCTCAGTGAAGAGGTATTGGCTAAAATAGCAGATGTTTTGGAAGTGGTAAGTTAAACTTAAAATTTTCCAATTCCAATATTATTCATTAATTTATTCATTTTCCAGGAATTTTATCCCGCTGGTACTTATATCATACGCCAAGGAGCCAGTGGCGATACCTTCTTTTTAATTTCCCAGGGTTCGGTTAAGGTCACACAAAAACTGGCACCTTCCGCTGAAGAGAAAGAAATTCGTACCCTACAAATGGGTGACTATTTCGGCGAACAAGCCTTGATTAATGAAGACAAACGTACTGCCAATATTATTGCCATGGCTCCGGGTGTTGAGTGCCTTACATTGGATCGTGAGTCTTTTACTCATTTAATAGGCGATCTTTGCGAGTTAAAGGAGAAAAATTACGGCGACGAAAATCGTGTTTTGGCCATGAAATATTCGGAGAAAACTAAAGAGATTTTCGGAGCTAATGTTAAGCAAGGTGGGTAGCGAAATATCGATCAATAGTCATTCTTCAATTCTAGTTTAGTTCTAGTGCAGTTCTACTTTAGTTTAAGTTTAGTTCTAGTTCACTTATATTTCAGTGCTAGTTCAGTTCTAGTTCAGTTCAGTTCTAGTTCAGTTCTAGTTCAGTTCTAGTTCAGTTCAGTTCTAGTACAGTTCTAGTTCAGTTCTAGTTCAGTTCTAGTTCAGTTCTAGTT
>NC_060950.1:65384326-65389118 GCF_022045245.1 Lucilia cuprina | reverse complement strand
TAACTGACTGACTTTAAAGGAGAATGATCTACTCTAGTAAAAAGTAGGCTGATCTACTATAATATAGAGTTAGATCGATCTGCTCCAGTATCTTCACTTATATACAGTAGACTGATATACTCAAATATATAGTTGAGTGATCTGCTCAAGTATAAAGTAGACTTATGAACTTTATTATATAGCAACTGATCTGCACTAGCATAGAGACTGATCTGTTCTACTATGACTTACCTACACCAGAGAGGACTAGATAAGAGTAAACGGTATATAGCTGAGAAGAGAACAAGTCTTTTTTAATTCTCTTCTGAGAATTGATTGGAAGGTTCTACTCTTCGTTATGTTAGAGTTAAAGGTTTCAATCTGTTGTAGAGTAGGATTGGAGATTCTTCTTTATTGTGAAGGTTCTGCTATACAACAGAGTAGTCTAGTATGTTCTACTTTTTCACTAAGTACACTAGAAGATACTGCTCGATTGTTCTATCGATGAATATAATTTATGAACATTACATTGCAATTACTGTTGCAATAGTAAGATCGATAAGAAGATTCTAATCTATTCAAGATAACAACGGATGGTTTTCTTCTATAAAGCAGTAGAGATTTCGGGTTGATGATTGTAGACTGAAGAAATAGATCTTTTTGATCTCTTGCTAAAGAGTAGGTTGTTTTAGTCATTATTATACAGAAAAAAATACAAATTTTAACAAGTAATTAGAAAACTATAGGTTACAAGACTAGTTTCTAATCTATCGCAGATGAAAGTAGTAAAAGATTATATTCTAGAGTAGAAGGTTTTACTCCGTTGCAGAATAAAGATAAAGATCCTTTATTGTACTGATCGGCAAAAGCTTTGTTAAAAGCTTTCTTGCACTCTTAATTTCACACGCACGTATCGTTACATATATATAAAAAAACTTTAAAAAGCAGTAAGGGAACTTATTTTTTACTCTCTGCCGATCTCAGAGAGGATTGGATGTTTTTTCTTTATACTTGAGTAGGTTGGAACATTCTACTCTATCGCTAAGTAGTTAGGTTCTAGTTAATCACTTAGTGGATATTTTTACTTCATTGCCTAGTAGAGAAAAAGGTACTTTTGGTTCTAGAAAGTTTCATTTTAAACTAGAATTCAAGGTTTTACTCTATTTCTGAGTAGACTAAATGTTTATACTTAATCAGAGAAGACTAGCAGATTCTACTCTCTTATTAAGTAAAATGGAAAATTCAACAAATTTTTTTAATTCTAGAAATGTTCGCATAAAATCAAATTCTTATTTTTATACCAACCGATTGTGAGTAATTCCATATGCCATCCGTTTGCGTAAGTCGAATTACTTTTAACATTTAATCAAATTAATACTCTAGGTCTTTGTTTGCAATAACACTTTTTAATTACTATTTGCACTTGAATATTTATTCTATTTAAAAATTATGTAATATTTATTTTTTAATAGTATTTCCCAAATTATGGATTTTTTTTTGATTAAAACATTTAGGCCAAACACGTTGTAACACATTTATGAAAACTTTATAAATGATTTGATTATTTTAACCACGCACAGCAAATACCTAGTATTTCTTTATTCTATTACTTATACAATTAATTACTTCTTATACTGCTTGGGACTTTAGTACTTTTTTTATTGTCGAAGTGTAAAAAATTTTGGACATGCGCTGAAAAATCTTGAAGTCGTTAAAAGAAATTTCAATTGACATTTAATTTATTAGAATTTGGAGTTTGTCGGAGTTAAGAGTGGTGGTCCAACTTACGAATAACCAATGAATCAAGATCCAAGATTGTAACAAACGATTAGCGTTTGATAACGCTCGAAACTACTTTAGAATATATATGGAACGATCTTAAGTGATTTCAAAAGTCGACAAATAGAAATCCTTGACAATTGCAGAAAGTTTTCAACGGACAGCTTTTTAAACTTTATCAAATGCTGATCGCTTTGAACAAATTTCTGACAAAATCACATGATTTTCAAGTCAAAGATTATCAAAACGATCAGCATTTGATAACGATCGAAATTCCGATAGAATTAAAGGGATTTTGAGGCATTCTTTTACAACTGTAAAAAGTTGTTGAAGTTCCCCTTTTTCGATATGAAATACACGATCAAATAAAGCTTTTGTGATTGGTTAATAAGAAAAGCTTTTTAAGTTTTCCTCTGTATACGGGTTTGCCTAGATCTATCAAGTCAAAGATGATTAAAATGATCAGCATTTGATTGACGATTTCCATTTTAAAACATGGCTCGTTATGACACACATGTTCAAGCAAAGCTTTTATGATTGGTTAATAAGAAAAGCTTTTAAAGTTTTCCTCTGTATAAGCTTGGGTTTGCCTAGATCTATCAAATCTACTATTATGAAAATGATCAGCTTTTGATTGACGATTTGCTTTTTGAAATATGACTCGATATGACAGACATGATCAAGCAAAGCTTTTCTGATTGATTAATTAGAAAAGCTTATAAAGTTTTCTTCTGTAAAAGCTTGGGTTTGACTAGATCTATCAAGTCTACGATTATGAAAACGATCAGCTTTTGATTGACGATTTCCTTTCTCAAATATGACGTGATCAAGCAAAGCTTTTGGTTTAAATTGAATCTTTAAAAGTTCTTCTCTGAAGTTTGCCTAGATCAGTATTTGATTGAAGATTCATTTTTTAAAATATAATTCGATAAGATCAAACAAAAATGTTTTTATTTTATTTGAAGCTTTCAAAGTTCTTCTCTATATTTGTTTGCCAAGATCTATCAAGTCACAGATTATCAAAACGATCAGCATTTGATTGACGATTTGCTTTTTGAAATATGACTCGATCAAGCAAAGCTTTTGGTTTAATTTGAAGCTTTTAAAGTTCTTCTCTGGAGTTTGTCTAGATCAGTTTTTGATTAAAAAAACACTTTTTAAAATATGATCCATTATGATCAAACAAAAGTGTGATTATTTTATTTGAAGCTTTCAAAGTTCTTCTCTGTATTTGCTTAGGCGTTTGCCTAGCTCCCTCAAATCATGATTATACATGATCAAGCAAAGCTTTTGTGATGGTTAAATTAAAAGCTTTTAAAATTCTTCTCTTGGGTTTGTCTGGCTCTCTCCAGTCAAAGATTGTTAAAACGATCAGTATTGGAATATCTGCTTTTTAAATATGACACACATGATCAAGCAGAGCTTTTGTCATGTTATAATTTAAAGCTTTTAAAGTTCTTCTATTGGCTTTGTCTAGCTCTCTTAAGTCATAGATCAGCATTTGATAGAAGATCGGCTTTTTAAAATATGACTCAATATGACATACAAGATCAAGCAAAGCTTTTGTGATGGCTTAATTCGAAGCTTTTAAAGTTTCTCTATATATACGCTTGGGTTTGCTCACACAGAGGGAAAAAATTAAACACGTTTGGTATCAAATTTACACAATATGTTGTCAGACAACGCAAGGTTGTCAAAATTGCAACAATTCGTTTTCGAAATCTGAATTTTATACACACATCTTGTCTGAATATTAACTAACGTTTCAAACTCTCTACTGACAAGGTATTTTATCAATTTCGATACTTTTCTTCCGGTTTTTCCCCCTCTGTGTAGGTCTCTCGCAATTTTAAGAATCTATACTGAGTCCAATTAGTAATTTAGAAAAAATACTCTAATTGTCTCTATAACCATGAGTAATCGATAAATATTTGCAAATTTGTTTTAAGAATCTATACTGAGACCAATTAGTAATTTGGAAAAATGACCCAAATTGTATTTAGAACCATGAGTAATCGATAAATATTTGTAAATTTATTTAAATGTTTAAAAACTTTTATGACAAATTTTTGCCGCTTTTACACTAAAGGGTGTGTGTTTTCTATTCAAAACTTTTCTATTTAATCTAAATAAAATTTTATTAATAAATTTCGAAAAAGTACTAAATGTAAAAATAGTATTTAATATTTACAAATACGCAATTAGCAGATAAAAATGTATATTTTTAAAATGATCATATACTAAATAACCAACAATAACTTTTACTAATGTTTTTCAACTTTTTATAACTTGATAAAAAAATGTTACAATTTTTATTATTTTTCAAATGTTAAAAAATTGCCATTTTTTATCAACAACAAATTAGTACTTAAATAGTATATTTTAAATATAAAAAAAATCACAACTCAAATAAATAAACAAAATATACAGACAGACAGATAAAATGTGCTAAAAGAATTATTAAATATTTAGAAAAAAAATTTCGAACAGGCATGAAATTTCTAGCATTCAAAAAACCAACAAACTCAAATTACAAATATCAAAACTTTTCGCTTTTCTTAACACCTCTCCCGCCCACAAAAAAAAAACTTACCTTTAACTTGTGTATTTCTCTTCTAAGCTTAACAATCTCAGCATCACGAGATTTGATCACATCTTTAAGAGAAACAATTTCACCCTGCAGTGATTTAATTTGGGCATCTTTATCATCGACCACTATACAACTTTGTGTAGTTACATTAGGACTAAAACCACATTTAGTGGCCATGGTATGGGGTGATTGTGGTGAAGGTGGTGAATATATTAAAGCTGGCTGTGCAGTTCCTGCTGCTCCAGGAGATGTGGGTGATGTTGTTGTCATATCGTGTATTTTAAGGCTTAAGGAATTATTTGTGGTATTAAAAGTGGTAAAACCACTTTTTGTCGGAGATGTCAGTGCAGACGAGCCGGGGCTAGTAGTGGAATTTTTACGCATTGAAGAGGCATTAGTTGCTTGATTACTGTTGCCAGTGTTTAAAGTCTGGGAACGTAGAAT
>NC_060950.1:65382910-65384226 GCF_022045245.1 Lucilia cuprina | reverse complement strand
AACTAAGTTTTTAAGATCACATTTTAGTTTCTGTGCTCCTCAATGGGTTAAAATTAAACACTTGCAGGTTCTTGTCTTTGCTTTTTTTAACATCGTACTTAATCATGCGTTACGTTTACAATTTAATGAAATTTGTTTTGTGGTTTGTTTATTTTTAACTTGATAATTATTGTTAATAATTATATTTAATTGAGCTTGATGTCATTTTAATTTAATTATAAGATTGATTACCTCAAGATCTCCACTAAAATCGTTTAAATTGAAATGCTCCTTTAAATAATTAAAAAGCCATAAAATAAATTATTGAAAAAAACGAAAGAAAGAGGGAGGAAAAGAGAGTCATAAGAAAACATTTGAAAAAATATGTCATAAACTTTTTTTTATAAAAAAAAAGATAAAAAACAATTAGCGTATTATTATTAGAAAAAAATAGAAAGGAAAATAAAATAATAAAACAACAATAATAAAGTAAACTAAAAATATATTATAGAAATTAAGGTTTTGAGCAAAAAAAGCACTTAAATTAAAACTCACGTGCAAAAATGTTATTAAAAGAAAAACAAAGTGCGAAATAAAGCAATAACAACAACTGTAAAAACAAACCTCCCCACAAAAGAAAACACATACATATACAAACATATGATGATATTTATGTTTTAAGATCGTAGATAAATGTTGTTGTATTGGAGCTTGTTGAACACAGAAAGAGTTGGACAAAAAGAAAAAATATCACTCACGCTGAGTGATAACCCCCCAAAAAACCATCAACAACAATGGCAGACTAACATATACACAAACATGCTCACACAAAACAATACTAAGCAAATGCAAATTAAATAATTGTTGTCGTCAACATTAACACAACATCATTCTCAACAACAAAAAAAAATTTAAAATTTTAAACAAAACTACATTATCTACGTAATAACTCTTCAATTGTTGTTTTTTGTGCTATTGTTGTTGTTGTTTTATTTTAAGTCAAAATTGGCGAGAGTGCAAAAACAACAAGAACATGTTTAACATACATACAAACAAACAACAAAAAAGATTCTTACGATTTGTATATTTCTTTCTTGTTGTTTGTTCTTTTCTTTATTCGTATGAACAACAGCCACAACTATTATTTATATGAACAACAAACTTATTGTTGTTGTTGTTGATGTAGTGTCATCAAAAGTCAAGTAAACAAACGCGAAAGAAAGGAAAAATTAAACAAAAAAGTGAAAATAATGTATAAAATTAATTTAAATATATTTTTTTAAATAAAAAAATAAACAATGTTGTTGTGCTGTCTAATAAGTGTTGTTGTTTTTTTT
>NC_060950.1:65381592-65382810 GCF_022045245.1 Lucilia cuprina | reverse complement strand
CGTCTGTCTAGAGAGATGAAATAACTTAAATTTTTAAGTCAAGAATCCCACGTAAAAGAAAAAACAAAACTAAACTAATATAAAATGCGAATTTTAAATTGCTTTAAGAGGGGGTGAACAGGCAATTTAATACTTAGAATTTATGTTAATTTAAGTAAGTCTCAAGACTGTTAGTCTATAAATAGATTTGAATTTTTTTGTAGATTATATAAAGAGTTTTTTTAAAGACATTTTCAGTTAAGATCTTTTGATATTAGTTTGTTGATGAATGACATTTTTTAAGTTTGAATTGATATTTAGTAAATTAAGAGAAATATATATCTCACGAGATGAAAGCTCTTAATAAATTAATGTTGTTGTTGTCATTATTAAGTATTATCTTAAGAAATTTGATTCTAAGTTAGATTACGTTTAATTGTTGTTATTAAAAAACGTCATTAACCTCAATTTATGATATAATTTGAATCTTAAAGATGTTGATATATAAAAGTTTAGCAGATCAAACTTTGACGTTTAAAAGCTTTATGCAAATATGTCGGAAAGTTTAGATCTGATCAAGTCTGAAAGCTTTCGATCTTAATAATTTCTAACTCTTTTCCTTTCTTCTTCTCTATTTCAGATGTTGCTTGATGCTTTTTAGCCTTTAAGTTTCATCTTCAGCAATGGCTATGAAATCTGCTGTAACAGCCACTGAAACACTCATATCAACCGTTAGCGGACTAATGGAGGAATCTCGTCAATTGAAAGAAGTCATAGAAAGTCAAAAGCAAAACAAGGACTATGTCCCAGAAATTAAACATAAAATGCCCCTAAGTAGAAGTAACAATCAGCTGCAAGTACCAAAAATGATGAAAATGAATAATGATACAGCGAAAGATACGAAGCTGCTGCAAGCCACGTCCAAGCAACAGCCCAAATTAGGCATATCCAAGTCCCAAGATGATGAGGATCTTAAAGAGCAACAATACGGCAGTGTATCACCCATATCTTTTACAAAAACTACAACTACAACATCGAGAACTGCCATCAGTTCTTTGGGTGCCTCGAGGGCTAGTAATTTTCGTATGAAATTTCGTAAGAGCCATACTTGTGGTAGTCTATTTGCAAAATGTAATTGTGGCACCAATACCACTTCAACTGAAATGGAAACTACTCATTTAGCCGGCTCACGTGCCGCCTCAATTGATAATACCACAACAGCACTAGCTGCAGCAACAA
>NC_060950.1:65368508-65381492 GCF_022045245.1 Lucilia cuprina | reverse complement strand
AGTATAGTCTATAGTCTAGCCTGTAGTCTAATATATAGTCTAATTTATAGTCCTGTCTGTAATCTAGTCCAAGAAGACTTTGCAGTTTTTTGAACATTTTTACTCACCTGTTCTATAACATTGGAATCATGCAAAGCCTTCGAAGTCTTTCTTATTAAATTACTCTGACCATGTATGGGCCCTAAAATACCACTCTCAGCAAAATACTTCTGGGCCGCATCAAAGTTGGCGTCTTCACTTAGACTGGCTGGGGAACTTTGACCCGGTAACAATTTTGTAGTCAATAAAGGACTAGAGCTGTTAGGTTTACCCAGAAAAAATTGTGTTTCACCATGAGTTCTTAAATCAAGTGATTTTTCCGAATCCGTAGTAGAACCTCCCGAATCAATTTCATGAGATCTTTGCAAAAGTCTGCGACGTTGTGCAGTGGAACGTGTCGCTAAAGGGGTACGACGAATCTCACACTGTGGTGAATGTTTAGGAGAGATTTTCACTAAAATGTCGGGATGTACAGCAACATCTAGAACCTGATACTGACCTATATTGGGTGAAGAGGAACGTTTGGGTTGTTTAATTTCCACTTTGCCACCACGCGTTGTTATAACGGTGTCTTGATTTTGTAGTAGAGGTGTTTGTAGCAGAGACAAAGATTCCCGAGAAGGATGTTTATTTTCATCGGTGAAAATAAAATCGGTATCGGGATGAGAATACGATTGAAATAGTTTTTTCGCCGAAGATTTATGTAAAACTTCTGAACGTCTGGGCGAAGGTACGGGTGTTGGTTTAACTAAAGTTTTTGCGTTATAAGCTTCTAGCTGAGGCGGTGAAGAGATTCGCGGTATCTGTTGAGCTTTTGAACGTGTTAATGTTACAAGTTCCGTTTCTTGACTGACGTTTGATTTAGCTAATTGTTCAGTATTAGCGGCGATTGCTAAAACTTTTGTTGCTGTTGTTGTTGATGTTGCTGTAGTTGTTTCAATCGTTGTTGTTGCTGTTGTTGGCGGTGTCTCTGTGGTGGGAGAAATCAATTGAGTATCAAAGCTGGCCGTTAGACTCTCTTCTCTGGATAGATAAGCCGAGGTGGCTGATGATGTTTGTGTGGAGAGTGAATGAAAACCCGAACTTGCGGTTAGTTTTGCTGCACTATCCGATACCGAGGATGCCAGTGAGAGTTCTGTATTGGAAGAGGGTGACATAGAGAGATGCAAATTCTGTTGTTGTTGTTGTTGCTGCTGCTGGTAATAAAGCGATTGATTATGTATGGTGGCTTGGGTAATTGTTGTTGCTGCAGCTAGTGCTGTTGTGGTATTATCAATTGAGGCGGCACGTGAGCCGGCTAAATGAGTAGTTTCCATTTCAGTTGAAGTGGTATTGGTGCCACAATTACATTTTGCAAATAGACTACCACAAGTATGGCTCTTACGAAATTTCATACGAAAATTACTAGCCCTCGAGGCACCCAAAGAACTGATGGCAGTTCTCGATGTTGTAGTTGTAGTTTTTGTAAAAGATATGGGTGATACACTGCCGTATTGTTGCTCTTTAAGATCCTCATCATCTTGGGACTTGGATATGCCTAATTTGGGCTGTTGCTTGGACGTGGCTTGCAGCAGCTTCGTATCTTTCGCTGTATCATTATTCATTTTCATCATTTTTGGTACTTGCAGCTGATTGTTACTTCTACTTAGGGGCATTTTATGTTTAATTTCTGGGACATAGTCCTTGTTTTGCTTTTGACTTTCTATGACTTCTTTCAATTGACGAGATTCCTCCATTAGTCCGCTAACGGTTGATATGAGTGTTTCAGTGGCTGTTACAGCAGATTTCATAGCCATTGCTGAAGATGAAACTTAAAGGCTAAAAAGCATCAAGCAACATCTGAAATAGAGAAGAAGAAAGGAAAAGAGTTAGAAATTATTAAGATCGAAAGCTTTCAGACTTGATCAGATCTAAACTTTCCGACATATTTGCATAAAGCTTTTAAACGTCAAAGTTTGATCTGCTAAACTTTTATATATCAACATCTTTAAGATTCAAATTATATCATAAATTGAGGTTAATGACGTTTTTAATAACAACAATAAACGTAATCTAACTTAGAATCAAATTTCTTAAGATAATACTTAATAATGACAACAACAACATTAATTTATTAAGAGCTTTCATCTCGTGAGATATATATTTCTCTTAATTTACTAAATATCAATTCAAACTTAAAAAATGTCATTCATCAACAAACTAATATCAAAAGATCTTAACTGAAAATGTCTTTAAAAAAACTCTTTATATAATCTACAAAAAAATTCAAATCTATTTATAGACTAACAGTCTTGAGACTTACTTAAATTAACATAAATTCTAAGTATTAAATTGCCTGTTCACCCCCTCTTAAAGCAATTTAAAATTCGCATTTTATATTAGTTTAGTTTTGTTTTTTCTTTTACGTGGGATTCTTGACTTAAAAATTTAAGTTATTTCATCTCTCTAGACAGACGGACGGACGGACTCTCGAAAATAAAAATCATATCAAATGTGTATCTTTGTATCTAAACTACATTTAAACATATGCATGTATGTATGTATGTGTGTGTATAATTTTTTGTTTATATTATTTTATTTTAATATATTGTGTGATTTAATTAACATATTTGTGTTATATATATATTTATATAAATGTGAAATTTTGCTTCAAATTTGTCTTAAAATTTTATTTATTTATATATGTTTTTTTCTTCACACTTTTTATACAATTGAATATCAATCAGAATTCAACCAATATTTTATTTGAAAGTACAAATTTGAAGTTGAAAATAAATCTTGAAGAAAACTAACAAAAGTTCAAGGTGAAGAACAAAAGAAATTAAATCATTTTTTTTACTAATTTTTACCAAAACTTAGTTTTACCAAAACCTAGTTCAGTTCTAGTTCAGTTCTAGTTCAGTTCTAGTTCAGTTCTAGTTCAGTTCTAGTTCAGTTCTAGTTCAGTTCTAGTTCAGTTCTAGTTCAGTTCTAGTTCAGTTCTAGTTCAGTTCTAGTTCAGTTCTAGTTCAGTTCTAGTTCAGTTCTAGTTCAGTTCTAGTTCAGTTCTAGTTCAGTTCTAGTTCAGTTCTAGTTCAGTTCTAGTTCAGTTCTAGTTCAGTTCTAGTTCAGTTCTAGTTCAGTTCTAGTTCAGCTCTAGTTCAGTTCTAGTTCAGTTCTAGTTCAGTTCTAGTTCAGTTCTAGTTCAGTTCTAGTTCAGTTCTAGTTCAGTTCTAGTTCAGTTCTAGTTCAGTTCTAGTTCAGTTCTAGTTCAGTTCTAGTTCAGTTCTAGTTCAGTTCTAGTTCAGTTCTAGTTCAGTTCTAGTTCAGTTCTAGTTCAGTTCTAGTTCAGTTCTAGTTCAGTTCTAGTTCAGTTCTAGTTCAGTTCTAGTTCAGTTCTAGTTCAGTTCTAGTTCAGTTCTAGTTCAGTTCTAGTTCAGTTCTAGTTCAGTTCTAGTTCAGTTCTAGTTCAGTTCTAGTTCAGTTCTAGTTCAGTTCTAGTTCAGTTCTAGTTCAGTTCTAGTTCAGTTCTAGTTCAGTTCTAGTTCAGTTCTAGTTCTAGTTCAGTTCTAGTTCAGTTCTAGTTCAGTTCTAGTTCAGTTCTAGTTCAGTTCTAGTTTTTCTAGTTCAGTTTCTAGTTCAGTTCTAGTTCAGTTCTAGTTCAGTCTAGTTCAGTTCTAGTTCAGTTCTAGTTCAGTTCTAGTTCAGTTCTAGATCAGTTCTAGTTCAGTTCTAGTTCAGTTCTAGTTCAGTTCTAGTTCAGTTCTAGTTCAGTTCTAGTTCAGTTCTAGTTCAGTTCTAGTTCAGTTCTAGTTCAGTTCTAGTTCAGTTCTAGTTCAGTTCTAGTTCAGTTCTAGTTCAGTTCTAGTTCAGTTCTAGTTCAGTTCTAGTTCAGTTCTAGTTCAGTTCTAGTTGAGTTCTTGTTCAGTTCTAGTTCATTTCTAGTTTAGTTCTAGTTCAGTTCAAGTTAAGTTCTAGTTCAGTTCTAGTTTAGATCTAGTTCTGTTCTAATTCAGTTCTAGTTCAGTTCTAGTTCAGTTCAGTTCTAGTCCAGTTTTAGTTCGGTTCTAGTTCAAAACATTTTGAAAACTCTTTCAAGAAAGTTTGCTATAGATTTCTCGAAATGGACTTTTCTCTTCCCCAATCATTCTGATATATAATAGTCTTTTGTCTTGTTCTTATATATTTTTCCTCCCTAAAGTAGTCTTTACTTTTAAGGTTTTTAATCGGTAAAGTGATCGTGAGATAATGTTAATAACATTGTTCTGTTAAAATAAAATAGAAAATATTACATATTCGATAAAAAATCAATTAAAAACATTTAAAAGAAATAAAATTGAATTAAAGCAAAAAACTTAATTAAGTTTTTGGTGACTGTAGCGTTTAGCTGCCATAGTCTTTAAATTTAAACACGCCATATTTTTTTAGTGTCTAATAACGAAATTGACTTTAACTTTTAAAGAAAGTGAAAAACGATTAATTAAACATTTACGTTTAGCTTTTCTTTTATTTGAAATGTTTAACAACTGTTACCTTTTGTTTGATTGTTTTTTTTAAGGAAAAATAATTTAAACAAGAATTTTTGTTAATGACAAGTGTCTATATAGACACTTGTCTAAGTGTTTGATATATAACATATTTTTTTTAGTGGATTCAACCTCCTTTACTATTGAGGCATGTGTTAGTCTGGCGTTTAGATATTTTCTGTTCCTTTGACACGCAATATTTTTTGAAGAATATTTTCATTGAGAATTTTTTTTCTTGCACATGTTTCAGTTATACTATTTACGTAAATATTTATTTTCACGTTTCACTTTTTAACTTTTTCAATGATTGACTGACTGTTAAGCAATTTTTGAAAATTTTTGTTTAATATTTGGTCAAATATTTGGACTCTCTCTTATACGAGAAGTATATGTGTGTAGATGTATGTACTGTCAAAACAAATATGTCTCTATATATTGTTTTAAATTATTTTTTTCATTAATAATTCTTTTTTTTTCTATTGTTTTTTAATTGCGTATTTTTCTTGACTACTGTCAAGGCCAAGTTTATGTTTGTTTTTCTCATTATGACATAAAATTAACAAATGTTTGAAATTTCTTTTCAAATAAATAGAATATCTATTCCACATTTTAATTAAATTTAACAAGCTTTTATTTTTTGTTTTTTTTTTTCTTAAAATTGAACATTAAATCTAGATAATGAAATAAATGAATTTATATAGAAATAAATAAATAGGGCGATCTGGAAATAAAATCAACCCACATACTAAACTGACATAAATGGCGTCTAGTTTAATTAATTTCCGTTTTACGATAACTAAAAAATTTACTATAAATAGCAAACTACAAAACATTTACTAAAAAAATTAGGTAATTTACTGTATAGACTAGACTATAGACTAGACTACAGACCAGACCAGAATAGAGAATAGACTGTAGACCTATATATACTATACTATAGAACAGACTGTATTTCCTTCCAAAGATTGTTTTTCTTTTTTTTTGAGTGAAAACATAAAAGTCCATTTTCTGGCTAAACTAAAGGAGCTAGAGCCAAAAGAATGAAAATCTATGATCACTTATAGTTCTTAGTAAAAAGTGATTTTTTAGTCAAAACATAAAAGTCTATTTTCTGGCTAAACTAGAGGAGCTAGGGCCAAAAGAATGAAAATTTGTGATCACTCATATTTCCTAGTAAAAATCGACTTTTTGAGTCAAAACATAATCTACATAATCTATTTCTACTAATCTATTTTCTACAAAAAATCGATTTTTTGAGTGAAAACATAAAAGTTCATTTTCTGGCTAAACTAGAGGAGCAAAGGACAAATCAATAAAAATCTGTGATCACTTTTTTTGAGTGAAAAGATAAAATTCCATTTTCTGGCTAAACTAGAGGAGCTAGGGCCAAAAGAATGAAAATCTGTGATCACTTATATTTCTTAGTAAAAAGTGATTTTTCGAGTGAAAACATAAAAGTCCATTTTCTGGCTAAACTGGAGGAGCTAGGGCCAAAAGAATAAAAATCTGTGATCACTTATATTTCTTAGTAAAAAGTGATTTTTCGAGTGAAAACATAAAAGCCCGTTTTCTGGCTAAACTAGAGGGGCTAGGGCCAAAAGAATGAAAATCTGTGATCACTTATATTTCTTAGTAAAAAGTGATTTTTTGAGTGAAAACATAAAAGCCCATTTTCTGGCTAAACTAGAGGGGCTAGGGCCAAAAAAATGAAAATCTGTGATCACTTATATTTCTTAGAAAAAAGTGATTTTTCGAGTGAAAACATAAAAGTCCATTTTCTGGCTAAACTAGAGGAGCTAGGGCCAAAAGAATGAAAATCTGTGATCACTTATATTTCTTAGTAAAAAGTGATTTTTTGAGTGAAAACATAAAAGTCCATTTTCTGGCTAAACTGGAGGAACTATGGCCAAAAGAATGAAAATCTGTGATCACTTATATCTCTTAGTAAAAAGTGATTTTTCGAGTGAAAACATAAAAGTCCATTTTCTGGCTAAACTAGAGGAGCTAGGGCCAAAAGAATGAAAATCTGTGATCACTTATATTTTCTACCAGAAATTGATTTTTTGAGTGAAAACATAAAAGTCCATTTTCTGGCTAAACTAGAGGAGCTAGGGCCAAAAGAATGAAAACCTGTGATCACTTATATTTTCTAGTAAAAAGTGATTTTTTGAGTGAAAACGTAAAAGTGCATTTTCTGGCTAAACTAGAGGAGCTACAGTCAAAAGAATGAAAATCTGTGATCACTTATATTTCTTAGTAAAAAGTGTTTTTTTTAGTGAAAACATAAAAGTCCATTTTCTGGCTAAACTAAAGGAGCTAGGGCCCAAATAAAACTAGAGGAGATAGGGCCTAAAGAATAAAAATCTGTAATCACTTATATTTCTTAACAAAATTTGATTTTTTGAATAAAAACATAAAAGTCCATTTTCTGGCTAAACTAAAGGAGCTAGGGCCCAAATAATGAAAATCTGTGATCACTTATTTTTCTTAACAAAATTTGATTTTTTTTAATGAAAACATAAAAGTCCATTTTCTGGCTTAACTAGAGGAGCTAGGGCCAAAAGAATGAAAATCTGTGATCACTTATATTTCTTAGTAAAAAGTGATTTTTTGAGTGAAAACATAAAAGTCTATTTTCTGGCTAAACTAAAGGAGCTAGGGCCAAAAGAATGAAAATCTGTGATCAAAAATATTTCTTAGTAAAAATGATTTTTTGAGTGAAAACTTAAAAGTCCATTTTCTGGCTAAACTAGAGGAGCTAGGGCCAAAAGAATGAAAATCTGTGATCACTTATATTTCTTAGTAAAAAGTGATTTTTCGAGTGAAAACATAAAAGTGCATTTTCTGGCTAAACTAGAGGAGCTAGGGCCAAAAGAATGAAAATCTGTGATCACTTATATTTCTTAGTCAAAAAAGTGATTTTTTGAGTGAAAACATAAAAGTCCATTTTCTGGCTAAACCAGAGGAGCTAGGGCCAAAAGAATGAAAATCTGTGATCACTTATATTTCTTAGTAAAAAGTGATTTTTGTGAGTGAAAACATAAAAGTGCATTTTCTGGCTAAACTAGAGGAGCTAGGGCCAAAAGAATGAAAATCTGTGATCACTTATATTTCTTAGTAAAAATCGATTTTTTGAGTGAAAACATAAAAGTCCATTTTCTGGCTAAACTAGGGGAGCTAGGTCCAAAAGAATGAAAATCTGTGATCACTTATATATCTTAGAAAAAGTGATTTTTTGAGTGAAAACATAAAAGTGCATTTTCTGGCTAAACTAGAGGAGCTAGGTCCAAAAGAATGAAAATCTGTGATCACTTATATTTCTTAGTAAAAAGTGATTTTTTGAGTGAAAACATAAAAGTCCATTTTCTGGCTAAACTACAGGAGCTAGGGAAAAAAGAATGAAAATCTGTGATCACTTATATTTCTTAGTAAAAATCGAAATTTTAAGTGAAAACATAAAAGTCCATTTTCTGGCTAAACTAGAGGGGCTAGCGCCAAAAGAATGAAAATCTGTGATCACTTATATTTCTTAGTAAAAAGTCCTTTTTCTAGCTAAACTAGAGGTGCTAGGGCCAAAAGAATGAAAATCAGTGATCACTTATATTTCTTAGTAAAAAGTGATTTTTCGAGTGAAAACATAAAAGTACATTTTCTGGCTAAACTAGAGGGGCTAGCGCCAAAAGAATGAAAATCTGTGATCACTTATATTTCTTAGTAAAAAGTCCTTTTTCTAGCTAAACTAGAGGTGCTAGGGCCAAAAGAATGAAAATCAGTGATCACTTATATTTCTTAGTAAAAAGTGATTTTTCGAGTGAAAACATAAAAGTTCATTTTCTGGCTAAACTAGAGGAGCTAGGGCCAAAAGAATGAAAATCTGTGATCACTTATATTTCTTAGTAAAAATAAATTTTTTGAGTCAAAACACTTATATTTCTTAACAAAATTTGATTTTTTGAATGAAAACAAAAAAAGTCCATTTTCTGGCTAAACTTGAGGAATTAGTGCGATTAGCCATTTCATTTCTTTTCACATAAAATGTTTCCATATTACGTTTATATTATTTTGCTCTCTTTAACACTTCATCATCGTTTAGATTTAAATTGATAATTCAAAGTGTCTTTGCCTAAACACCCAATTCATTCATTTCATCTTTTTATCTAATAAACTAAATTTATTGACAATTGTACACATGTTGATGCTAGAGTCTGCCATCACCTTACCCTGACATTAAGTACAGTTTTGAAAAGATATTCTTCTTTATTTTCCCCCATTAATCAACAAAAGATACAATATGTGAACAATGTGTGTTCTATATTAGCAAAAAAAATAAAACAAAATTATAAGACACAGAGAAAAATTTGATAAGTGGAATTAGTTGTCTGTACAGAACTAGTTGTTATTATATTAAGAAAGAGAATTTGTGTTAAAATTTCTCTCGGTGTTGTTGTCTATAGTTTAGTTGCCTATAACTTGGCTGTCTAAAATGTATTATATATAGTTCATTCAAGTGATTTATTTTTAAGGAAATTTCGTTTCGACTCATTTTCTTTTTGTTGCTTTTCGTATGTCTTTAGATCATTTACTATATAGATTTTAATGTCTCTGTTTAAACAAGTGCTCAGAGTGTAAGTAAATCATCTAAATAGTAAATTTATTTAAATTGCGTTGGTATTTACTTTGCGTAAAATTTAATTTAAAATAAAAATTATTTTTAAATTGATTTTTATTTATATACAGATTGGGTTGATAGTTGTTTTTGTTCTTTTTTTCTCCTTTTATCTTTAATTTAATCGTCATAATGTTTATGGTTCAGTTTCAAGATTTTTTATAAAAAGAACAACAATTTTAAACAAAAAAACCAAATAGATAAATAACTCATCTTTAGATTTCCTTAGAAATTGTTGTTTGGATGTTTGACAAAGACTTTAAATAGATTTTTTTACAATTAAATATGTTTATACCCTGCAGTTCTGAAAACTTGTACACTCTGTGGAATAGATCTACAGACTGTAGACTAGACTACAGACTAGACTATAGACTGGACTATAGACTAGACTATAGACTAGACTATAGACTAGACTATAGACTAGACTATAGACTAGACTATTGACTAGACTATTGACTAGACTATAGACTAGACTATAGACTAGACTATAGACTAGACTATAGACTAGACTATAGACTAGACTATAGACTAGACTATAGACTAGACTATAGACTAGACTATAGACTAGACTATAGACTAGACTACAGATTATACTATTGACTGGACTATAGACTAGACTATAGACTAGACTATAGACTAGACTACAGACTAGACTATAGACTCGACTCTAGACTAGACTATAGACTAGACTATAGACTATACTATAGATTACATAAATCAGTAGTAACAACTTAATCCGCTTCTGCTTAATCATCTGAGTTACAACTTGATCATTTTCTTTACAAATCCTTGCAAAAAGCTTTATTTCACTTGTTTATCATACTGACATTCCAATTTTTTTTTTTGGCTTCAAAGATCTCTATTTCCTTTTTAAGTTCTTTCACAAATAAAAGCTTATTTTCTACTTATTGACTTACCTCTTTCCTTTCTTTGCTACTTGCAATCAACAACAACAGCTTTCCGCTAAAAATCATCAAACAAGAGTACAACAACAATTAACGAATGGCCAAACTAAAGCAACACACCGACCGGCTTGAAAATGCCTTAATTATATTACATACTCTTCACTTATTTGTTTAATATATGCTAATGTTATTTTAATATTAAAATGTTTAACAACATTTAAATTTAATAAATATGTTAAAATATTAACAATTAATTGACTTTTAATGCGATTAACTAACTAAATAACTACAACAACACTTAACGAATGGCCAAACTAAAGCAACACACCGACCGGCTCGAAAATACATTAATTTTCTTACACTTTTTTCACTAATTTCTTTAACATTTTCTGGTATTATTTTCATATAAAAATGTTTAACAACATTTAAATTTAATAATTATGTAATAATATTTACAACTTATAAACAATTAATACGATTTTTTAACTAATTAAATAACAACTAAACACCAAAACGCCCGAACACTTGTTAAATTTCTTGAAAACTAAAAGAAAAATGCAAACATTGTTATTGTTGTCAAAAGTATGGATATGTTTATGTATGTATGTTTGCATGTGTGTTTGTTGTTATTATTTGAGAGGGGAGTTAGTTTGAGTTTAAGAAAGTGCGTTAGTAGTTTAAGAGCAATATACTGAAGAGATTTATTGTTGCAGAGTAAATATTATTCTCCCACTTACTCCCTTTTAGCAAATAACAACAAACACCTGCAGCTTGGTTTTTTTTTTTTTCTTTTTTTCTTTAAAGCAAGAATTAGTTTTTACGTTCCATGCCGTGACGAATCAGTTGCTTAGTATTTTTCATACAAACACATAAAGGCAAAACTAACGTTTAAACTGGTGACCGTAAGGCACGTCAAGGAACGTTAAAACTAACTGAGCTGTTAGTAGTTTTTTAGAAATTTTATAAGTGTTCGGTTGTATGGTAATTGGTGTTACATTAATTATTTAATAAATCATATTAGAAATGTATAAATGACAAATATTTTTACATCATTATAAAATTTAAATCTTGTTTAATAATTATGTGAAAAAATATCATAAGAATATATAAAGAATATTAAAGAAAAATGAAATGCAAAATTTTAAATAAAAATGTAAAAATATCAGCCGGTCGGTGTATTGCTTTAGTTTGGCCATTCGTTGAAAATAAGTGTGAGTACGTGTGTTTGTTGTACGTTAGTGGGTTTAAGGAATATGAAGAAAGGTCGTTTAAAACAAAAAGTAAAATGTCAAAATTTTTAAATGAATTAATAATTTGTACCATAAAAGTGCTGGGTAAGTGAGTAATTGACATTTAGTTTTATTTTAATGAATGGATCAAAATACTTTGTTTTTGGTAATTTAATGGTTATTCCAAGCTTAAGAACAAAAATTTTGAAGAAGGATGAGGATACTTTATTTTCAAGTCATCAATTGTAATTTAGAACTGAACTAGAACTGAACTAGAACTGAACTAGAACTGAACTAGAACTGAACTAGAACTAAACTAGAACTGAACTAGAACTGAACTAGAACTGAACTAGAACTGAACTAGAACTGAACTAGAACTGAACTAGAACTGAACTAGAACTGAACTAGAACTGAACTAGAACTGAACTTGAAATGAACTAGAAATGAACTAGAACAAACATGAACTCCCTATCTCAATATACTATGTTCATTGGGTTACTACACTTTATATCTTATAAATTAATTTAAATAATGTTTGTTATTTTTTTTTTTCGTTTGTTTAATGTTCTTACTACATCTTCTCTTGTTTTATTATTTCTAGTGCCCTCTGTTTGATTACCTCTAGTGTTAGTTTGTTGGTACTTTAAGTCAAGTGATTTAAAATAAAAAAATTGTATTTGCTTGTGATTTTTTAAAATTTTTATAAAAAATTCAAAAAAGTTGCTGTCTAAATAAGTTATTTTTATAGCAACAAAACAAAATGGAAAAGTTAAATAACTTTTAAATAAAAGCAAAAACAACAAAACCAAAAACACTTACAAATTAAAGAAAATATTTTAAGAAAAAAGAGCATGTGACCGAAACAGTGGGATATAAAAGAGATTTTTTTTTGAACAATTATATCGTTTAAAATTCTTATTCTTGAATTTATTTAGTTTTTTTTTTGTAGTAGACCGATTTAATGCTACTGCATTAGTAACACCATTGATTGACGTACATTGCAAAATACTTCTAACTATAATTCTAAAACAAATTTTCTATTATTTTTTAAGATCATTTACGTGCAAAGAAAATTAATTCATTATGTTTATAGGTAAAAAATTAATTGTAGATACACTGCAGGTTTGAAAGCAACATAACAGATTTTTAAAAACTTTTATTTCTTTAGACTAGTCTTTAGTCCAGTCTAGTCTATACTCGACTTCAGACTATAGTGTAGTCTACATTGTCGTCTACAGAGTAGTCTACAGAGTAGTCTACAGAGTAGTCTACAGAGTAGTCTACAGAGTAGTCTACAGTATAGTCTACAGTCTAGTCTACAGTGTAGTCCACAGTCTAATCTACAGTCCAGACTACAGTGTAGTCTACATTATAGTCTACAGTCTAGCCTATAGCTTAGTCTATAGTGTAGTCTACAGTATAGTCTATAGCCTAGTCTATAGTATAGTCTATAGCCTACTCTATAGTATAGTCTACAGTCTAGTCTATAGTCTAGACTATAGACTAGACTATAGACTAAACTATAGACTAGACTATAGTCTAGTCTATAATCTAGTCTATAGTCTAGTCTATAGTCTAGTCTATAGTCTAGTCTACAGTCTAGTCTATAGTCTAGTCTATAGTCTAGTCTATAGTCTAGT
>NC_060950.1:65359677-65368408 GCF_022045245.1 Lucilia cuprina | reverse complement strand
GTTAGTTAGTTAGTTAGTTAGTTAGTTAGTTAGTTAGTTAGTTAGTTAGTTAGTTAGTTAGTTAGTTAGTTAGTTAGTTAGTTAGTTAGTTAGTTAGTTAGTTAGCAATCGTACTCTTTAATAATTGACGTTAACTTCCATATTTTTAGATATTTTAAGCAAAAATACCTACAAATTTAATTAATTGAAAATAAAATATAAAATAAATCAAATTAAATATTAATTTGCACCTTAAGAGGAAAATTTGTAGATAAATTTGCTAAAAAGTTAAACAAATAAAGCAACAAATTTTAATGCGTTTCTCTAAGTAAATAATTCATAAATTTTTTATCAATGAATAAAAATAATCAATAATTTTGACCTGATTTACAATTATATCATAGAGAATAATAGCCATCATCAAAGAATGTATTTGTAGATATGGAACACTGCAGGGTATATGAAATTTCTATATAAAAGAAAATTGTTTTACAAAACATCATTTAGATTTTCGTACACCTTCCCTTCCCAAATTGTTAATAAATTATGTCAAATGATATAAATAATTAAAATGAGAATGATTGACTGCATTATTTTCCAAAAATAGTTCGATACTTATAAATATATACCTGTAGAAACGACAATTAAAATTTGCCAAATCATACAAATTCAACAACCATATGACGGACTAAATTATACATTTGTCATCATCATCATGACCCATAGCAATTTAATAAATAATAATGAACATATTTCAATATTTGTTTGTTTTTTTTCTGATATTTAATCGAATGTATATTAAGATTGATTGAGTGTGACACGTGTTCTGAACAGAACAACAAAGGTTTTGGTGTCAATTTTTATCAAAACATTTAGCTAAATGACACATAAAGAGAAAAATACCGTTCTGTACAAAATAAAAACACAAACATATTCTTTTAGTTATAGCAATATGAGATAAATATTTTAAATGCGTTTTTTTTTAATCTTAAGCAAAAAGAATTTTAATATATTTGTTTAAGTTGAAATTTTGAAAACATTTTTTTCTTCTGTTCAAAAAAATAAATAAACAAATTGTGATGATCAGTAAATTTAATTAACATATAATAGTCGAGTGTCATGTTAATTTTAAAATTTTACTTACTTTACTAAGCTTGTCAACACTATGATTTATTTAAATGTTTTTAGTTGAAACCCAGCAAACAATTTTGAAGTGATTTGTGTGAACAATAGCACTGAACAAGAATTGCAACAGAAATCTAGAAGTGAACTAGAACTGAACTAGAACTGAACTAGAACTGAACTAGAACTAGAACTGAACTAGAACTGAACTAGAACTGAACTAGAACTGAACTAGAACTGAACTAGAACTGAACTAGAACTGAACTAGAACTGAACTAGAACTGAACTAGAACTGAACTAGAACTGAACTAGAACTGAACTAGACCTGAACTAGAATTGAACTAGAACTGTACTCTAACAGAACTCGAACTGGACAAGATCTAAACAATTTAAAATTGATTTAAACAACCATCGTATAATGGGTATTTACCTTTTCATTACTCTTCAAATTCTTTTTGTATTTAGATAGTTTATGCCTATTCATTTAATTAAAAATATATGTTTTATTTTTATTTTATGACAATTTCTTTTGTTATTAACAATTATTTTTCATTTGTAAATATTGTAACTATTTTTCTCTGTTTAAATTTTTGCTATTTGCCTCATAAAAAAATAAAATAATATGACGTCAATAAATAAGTCAACAAATATAAAAACACAGTTATTTTAACAAATATTATATTGAATTTTTTTTAAATTATAATGAGAGCAAATAAAGTTTAATGTGTTTTATTTATTAAAGCAAATTCTATCGTAAACAATATTTATGAAAATTGGCATAATTAGAGTTCAACTAGATTATTAAAATGGGAATTCAGGAAAGATGTTATACCAAGTAAGTTTTTAAAGTCATGGAATTTTGGAAGCTTAAATGCTCTAGGGTTTAGGTAGATCATACGAAACCAGATATACCAGCTGACTACACCGATTGAAGGGCCAGTGTGGCCCATTGTTAGGGGGTTTTTGTTGAAGATTAAATGTCAAGTTTTTATTTTGTTTAGCTCTCTGTGTTTCTTTCAGAGGAATTTCAATATTGATTTATAGATATTGTTTCGACATGATGAATTTAATAATTGTAAAAGCGGAAATATTTTTTTTTATAAAATTTTTAAAAAAAATTACAAATAATTGATTAACTCTAACTGATAGTTTATCGAATGCAAGGCGATCGTGTCTATAAATCAATTGTCAATATTACTTTAAAAATTGTTAAGAAAATTAACATTTGACTCATGATTTTCATAATTTAGAACTGAACTAGAACTGAACTAGAACTGAACTAGAACTGAACTAGAACTGAACTAGAACTGAACTAGAACTGAACTAGAACTGAACTAGAACTGAACTAGAACTGAACTAGAACTGAACTAAAACTGAACTAGAACTGAACTGAACTAGAACTGAACTAGAACTGAACTAGAACTCAACTAGAACTGGACTAGAACTGGACTAGAATTGAACTAGAACTGAATTAGATCGTGTCTATAAATCAATTGTCAATACAACTTTAAAAATGGTTGAGAAAGTTAACATTTGACTCCAGATTTTCATGTTTTCTACCAAACTGTTTGTCTCATAGTAATATATCTTTTTAAACATTTATGCTTTTCATGATCTTGCCATATTTAAATTAAATTCTCACACATGTACTAAATGTGTGCTAAATGTTTAAGTAAATAAAATTAAAAAAATACATATGTATAAGTACATACACACATAGATATAAATAAGAAAATACTGCTCAGGTAGCTGGAAAAATATAACATGAGCATGCGATCTTCTCTATATTTTTATCACACAAACTTGAACTTAAAAATTTATATCAAAATAAAAAAAATATTTTATTATTATTAACAAATTGCTTTATATTGTGTATAGATTAAATCAAAATACCATAATGTGCAAAAAAAAACTTCTGGTGCTAAAAACAGATGTTCGAATACGGGTCGTTTTAGAACATTCTGTTAGTATTCTAGTAGCTTTCGTACTACAAATGTGGAACAGCCACAGTTTTGTAAATAATAGACCTAACAAAATACCTATAAAGATATACAAATTCCTTAGTAATTAATTTCCAGTTAGTGTTCGTAAAAGTAGGCGTAATAGCAATTCAACAGATGTTGTTAATCATTGTCAAAATATAGACATTTTACTTACACCCAGACGGCCAATATGTTAAAATTGTATTGTCAACAAAGTGTTTTTTAACGGAAAACTTTTGTAAAAACATCTTCATTTGATTGATTTTTTTAAACGTGTAAAGCGTATACAATGTTATATTCAAAAATGTTTTTATACTTATAATTAACAATTGAATTAAAAATATCGTTAACACTCCCTGGTATATTTTACATTTTAAATTCTGTAATCAAACTGACAGGCAAGTGTTTGATCTAATAACATCTGTTAATAAATTTCTTTCAATTCTAGTACAACTCTACTTCAGTTCTAGATCAATTCTATTTCAGTTCTAGTTTAGTTCTAGTTCTGTTCTAGTTTAGTTTTAGTTTAGTTCTAGACTAGTTTTACTTCAGTTCAGTTTAGTTCTAGTTCAGTTCTAGTTCAGTTCTAGTTCAGTTCTAGTTCAGTTCTAGTTCAGTTCTAGTTCAGTTCTAGTTCAGTTCTATTTCAGTTCTAGTTCAGTTCTAGTTCATTCCAAGTTCAGTTCTAGTTCAGTTCTAGTTCAGTTCTAGTTCAGTTCTAGTTCAGTTCTAGTTCAGTTCTAGTTCAGTTCTAGTTCAGTTCTAGTTCAGTTCTAGTTCAGTTCTAGTTCAGTTCTAGTTCAGTTCTAGTTCAGTTCTAGTTCAGTTCTAGTTCAGTTCTAGTTCAGTTCTAGTTCAGTTCTAGTTCAGTTCTAGTTCAGTTCTAGTTCAGTTCTAGTTCAGTTCTAGTTCAGTTCTAGTTCAGTTCTAGTTCAGTTCTAGTTCAGTTCTAGTTCAGTTCTAGTTCAGTTCTAGTTCAGTTCTAGTTCAGTTCTAGTTCAGTTCTAGTTCAGTTCTAGTTCAGTTCTAGTTCAGTTCTAGTTCAGTTCTAGTTTACTTTTAGTTCAGTTCTGATTCACTTTTTATTTCCTTTATATGACAATTCTCTTTATCTATTCTATTATTAATTTGCCTAGTTTGAGAAATTAAATAACTTGTTAGAATTCCCTATGAACTAAAAGCTATTACTTTAAATAAATATCTTCACAAAAAAGCTTTTCCTGTTCTTTATGTTTTTAAAATGGCCTTTAAAAATCTACATATTTTGTCACACTTATAATAATTTCACTGAAAATTTATTCAGTGTCCTTAAGGGATTTAAGTTTTGCATGTGATTTGCAATTTTTTCTACTCATTCCAATCCAAGCCGTTATAATTTATGTTATAAACTGGACATTTAGTATAAACATATGGTTATAGTTGTTATTGTTCATTTGCATATTGTTAGGCTATAGTTTAGTTTCCTAGACGTATATTATATAAACTGTTTGAAATATTAGCATGGTAAATTTTTATGTGAAAAAAAAATTTTTGGTTAACACCCTAACTTTTGGCGAAATTCCACATTAATTTATAAATTCTATTTTTAAAACTCATTAAAAATTCATTCTTTAGTGAATAACCTTTAGAGTTAAAGGTTATTAAAACTTGACAATTTGTAACATTTTTCAACTTTACACTAAACATTTCATTATCAAGTGCATGGTCTGGAGACTAGACTCTAGCATATACTCCAGTTTAGTGTATAGTTTATAGTCTACTCTATACTATAGTCTATGGCCTAGTCTATAGTCTAGTCTATAGTATAATCTATAGTTTAGTCTATAGTCTAGTCTGTAGTTTAGTCTATAGTTTAGTCTATAGTTTAGTCTATAGTTAGTCTATAATTTAGTCTATATTCTAGTCAATAGTCTAGTCTATAGTCTAGTCTATAGTCTAGTCTATAGTCTAGTCTATAGTCTAGTCTATAGTCTAGTCTATAGTCTAGTCTATAGTCTAGTCTATAGTCTAGTCTATAGTCTAGTCTATAGTCTAGTCTATAGTCTAGTCTATAGTCTAGTCTATAGTCTAGTCTATAGTCTAGTCTATAGTCTAGTCTATAGTCTAGTCTATAGTCTAGTCTAAAGTCTAGTCTATAGTCTAGTCTATAGTCTAGTCTATAGTCTAGTCTATAGTCTAGTCTATAGTCTAGTCTATAGTCTAGTCTATAGTCTAGTCTATAGTCTAGTCTATAGTCTAGTCTATAGTCTAGTCTATAGTCTAGTCTATAGTCTAGTCTATAGTCTAGTCTATAGTCTAGTCTATAGTCTAGTCTATAGTCTAGTCTATAGTCTAGTCTATAGTCTAGTCTATAGTCTAGTCTATAGTCTAGTCTATAGTCTAGTCTATAGTCTAGTCTATAGTCTAGTCTATAGTCTAGTCTATAGTCTAGTCTATAGTCTAGTCTATAGTCTAGTCTATAGTCTAGTCTATAGTCTAGTCTATAGTCTAGTCTATAGTCTAGTCTATAGTCTAGTCTATAGTCTAGTCTATAGTCTAGTCTATAGTCTAGTCTATAGTCTAGTCTATAGTCTAGTCTATAGTCTAGTCTATAGTCTAGTCTATAGTCTAGTCTATAGTCTAGTCTATAGTCTAGTCTATAGTCTAGTCTATAGTCTAGTCTATAGTCTAGTCTATAGTCTAGTCTATAGTCTAGTCTATAGTCTAGTCTATAGTCTAGTCTATAGTCTAGTCTATAGTCTAGTCTATAGTCTAGTCTATAGTCTAGTCTAAAGTCTAGTCTATAGTGTATTCTATAGTCTAGTCTATAGTCTAGTCTATAGTCTAGTATATAGTCTAGTCTATAGTCTAGTCTATAGTCTAGTCTATAGTCTAGTCTATAGTCTAGTCTATAGTCTGGTCTATAGTCTAGTCTATAGTCTAGTCTATAGTCTAGTCTATAGTCTAGTTTATAGTCTAGTCTATAGTCTAGTCTATAGTCTAGTCTATAGTCTAGTCTATAGTCTAGTCTATAGTCTAGTCTATAGTCTAGTCTATAGTCTAGTCTATAGTCTAGTCTATAGTGTAGTCTATAGTCTAGTCTATAGTCTAGTCAATAGTCTAGTCTATAGTCTAGTCTATAGTCTAGTCTATAGTCTAGTCTATAGTCTGGTCTATAGTCTGGTCTATAGTCTAGTCTATAGTCTAGTCTATAGTCTAGTCTAAAGTCTAGTCTATAGTGTATTCTATAGTCTAGTCTATAGTCTAGTCTATAGTCTAGTATATAGTCTAGTCTATAGTCTAGTCTATAGTCTAGTCAATAGTCTAGTCTATAGTCTAGTCTATAGTCTAGTCTATAGTCTAGTCTATAGTCTGGTCTATAGTCTAGTCTATAGTCTAGTCTATAGTCTAGTCTATAGTCTAGTCTAAAGTCTAGTCTATAGTGTATTCTATAGTCTAGTCTATAGTCTAGTCTATAGTCTAGTATATAGTCTAGTCTATAGTCTAGTCTATAGTCTAGTCTATAGTCTAGTCTATAGTCTGGTCTATAGTCTAGTCTATAGTCTAGTCTATAGTCTAGTCTATAGTCTAGTCTATAGTCTAGTCTATAGTCTAGTCTATAGTCTAGTCTATAGTCTAGTCTATAGTCTAGTCTATAGTCTAGTCTATAGTCTAGTCTATAGTCTAGTCTATAGTCTAGTCTATAGTCTAGTCAATAGTCTAGTCTATAGTCTAGTCTATAGTCTAGTCTATAGTCTAGTCTATAGTCTGGTCTATAGTCTGGTCTATAGTCTAGTCTATAGTCTAGTCTATAGTCTAGTCTATAGTATAGTCTATAGTATAGTCTGCAGTCTACTCTATAGTCCAGTCTATAGTCTAGTCTCTAGTCTGTAGTCTAGTCTATAGTCTAGTTTATAGTCTAATCTATAGTCTAGTCTATAGTCTAGTCTATAGTTTAGTGTAGACTACCCTAATATTAGTACTTTTCATATTAAACAAGTCATTTGACCCAGAAGAAAACTATTTGTGAAAAGAAGGACAATTGTTTTAGTTTTTATTTGTGGCCAAGTATTAGAAAAATGGGAACAATTTCTTTTTCACATTCAAGACTAGGACACAAGCGTTAATCAAACAAATGTGCAACAAAAAAAGTTGAAAGTTTTGTTTTAATTTATAGAAAATACTTACAAAAATTTATAAATTCAAAGCTGTCAAAAATGTTCTTTTCTTAATTTAGTATCAATTTAGATCGATGATTAATTTAGAACCCTTGTTACGGCGTTGGGGTTCCACCTCATCCATATATCATATACTTTTCATTGGTCTTTGTTGTTGCTGCTCCTTTAGATCCTTTTGCTCTTTTATGTGTAACAAGAAATTTTGTTCTCTATCATAATCAGTCCAAATTTTGAAATTCTTATACGGCACTGCCACTGTGGTGGTCGTTATAGTTGAAGTTACAGGATCCTTGGCTGGTCTTAATGCTCTCTCTGTGCTAGTGGTGGAAGTAAAGGATTTCTGTTTGCTATTCTTTATTATAGTAGTTTTAGAATCGGGATTTTGTATTTCAATCTCCTGGGGATCTTGAAAGGTTATGGTACGTCGCCGGGTTTGTGTTAAGGCCAAATTGCGACTTAAACGTTTTGTATGCTCCTCGACAATTGTTATGCTCAAATCATGCATGACCACTTAGAGATTTGTATGTGGTTAAGATATTAGACGGTTGTATTAAATTTTTATTGTTTTTCTTTTCAATTTTGTAATGTCTTTTTAAAACTTGTAAAACTTTGAGTGTAATTTTGATATTTTTTGCACATTTAAAGAATTTGTTGTAAAACACTTTTTGTACGTAAAATTTTTGTTAGGTTTTTAATTTTTATTATTAATCTCGAACACTTTTTTATTTTTTAATATTTGAATTTTTTGATTATTTTATTAAACCTTTTAAAATTAATTTAACATCTTTTTCCTCTTTTATATTTTATTTTGAACTTTCTTTAGCTAAAATATATTGTTTAAATATTAAAATCACTAGTTTCCTTATAACACTGTCACAGATTTATTTTAAAGTTTAAAATGCTTATATAAGTTAGCCTTGACCTTTGACCTTTTAGCCTTAGTGATATTGAAAACATTTACACAATCGACCTTCGAAATATGGTTGACTTCTATAAGCTAAATATTAGACTACAGCCTTGCCTATATTCTAGCCTATTGTCTACTCTATAGACTACCTAGTCTATAATCAAGTCTATAGTATAGTCTAAAATCTGGTCTATAGTCTCATATGAAGTCTTTAGTCTAGTTTAAAGTCTAGTCCAAAGTGTAGTCTAAAGTTTAGCGTAAAGTCTAGTCTATGTTCTAGTCAATAGTCTAGTCGATAGTCTAGTTTATAGTCTACAGCCCAGTCTATAGCGTAGTTCATAATCAAGTCTATAGCCTAGTTTACAGTGTAGTTTAGTGTCTAATTTATAGTCTAATCCACAGCCTACTCTATAGTTTAATCTATACTATAGTCTAGTCTATAGTATAGTCTATCGTCTAATCGAGTCTATAATCTATTCTAGTTCTGTTCTAGTTATGTTCTAGTTCTGTTTTAGTTCTGTTCTAGTTCTGTTCTAGTTCTGTTCTAGTTCTGTTCTAGTTCTGTTCTAGTTCTGTTCTAGTTC
>NC_060950.1:65357951-65359577 GCF_022045245.1 Lucilia cuprina | reverse complement strand
GAACAGAACTAGAACAGAACTAGAACAGAACTAGAACAGAACTAGAACAGAACTAGAACAGAAATAGAACAGAACTAAAACAGAACTAGAACAGAACTAGAACAGATCTAGAACAGAACTAGAATAAAACTGCAACTGAACTAGAACAGAACAGAAAGTCGAATCTTTGTTTTATTCTGATGTAGGGTAAACATATACTATGTCATGTCTCCCCTCTTGCAAAAATCATAGAAAAGTACTAACTAACATATTGATTACAATTTTTTTATTTATATTTCGTATCTGTTTTTAATAAACAGAAATAATATTAAAAAAAAATATTGATAAAAAAGGAAGGTTGCAAACTAAGCTAAATTATAAATAAATAAAATGCAAATTAAGCGCGAAACCCCAAAGTTAAAAATCGGCCACCTTTAGTACGGAATAATACCAGAGGAAAAATGAGTCATCTTTTCACATACTCTGAGTTTAAATTGTTTTAACTCCTCTTATTGCTTTGGAGGCAACAAAAAAAAAACTTTATTTTAAATGTTAAACACGTCGTAAGTGTTAACATGAATTATTAAATGTTAACCTTAATTGTTTAAAGTTAAAACAATAAAATTTTTATATAATTTTAAATAGCCGTTTCTGCAGTTTTAATTAAGCGTTTAAATAAAATTTAATAAATTTGAAAATTTGCTAAATTGAAAAAAAATTTTGCTGAGTATTTTTACAGTTTGATCCATGGAAATTTTATTTGTTTAAATAATAAAAATTAATTTGCAATTTTTTTACATAGTTTTATAATACTTTTTTATTGTTATTGTTAATTTTTTTCAATAAACGTGCTAAGCATTTAATAATGAGTTAAAAAACTTTATAGCCAATAAAATTTGCTGAAATAAATTTATATTTTTTATTGAATTTGTTTCGTTACACCCACTAATGACGACAATTAAAAGAAATGTTTGAAACCTGCAAAGGAATCACAACAAACTTGTAATAATATCTTTTATTTATTGTATTTTTTATCAATTGCGTTACACTGTGCTCTTTAATAGTAATAACATTAACGCATTGCAGTAACATTTTTTGTTTATAAATATTATTTAATGCATAATAATATAACTAATTGGTTATTAATACAGTTTAATTAAAACGACGTTTATCGGTATTAATTGCTTTTGTTTAAAAATTAAAAATAAAATTGAAATCAAACTGGTTTTAAAGGAATTAATAAGAATTAATTTGATTATTTAAAACGCGCAACAGATGTTCCACAGCTATTGTTTATAGCATTTGCGAAGGTGGGTTCGTTTTACAGAAAAAATGCTTATTTGAACAATATAAAGCAATTAAAACTAGCTCCGTGCCAGTTCAGTTCTAATTCTGTTCTAGTTCTGTTCTAATTCTGTTTTAGTTCTTTTCTAGTTCTGTTCTCGTTCTAGTTTTGTTCTAGTTCTGTTTTAGTTCTGTTCTAGTTCTGTTCTAGTTCTGTTCTAGTTCTGTTCTAGTTCTGTTCTAGTTCTGTTTTACTTCTGTTTTAGTTCTGTTCTAGTTCTGTTCAAGTTCTGTTCTAGTTCTGTTCTAGTTCTGTTCTAGTTCTGTTCTAGTTCTGTTCTAGTTCTGTTCTAGTTCTGTTCT
>NC_060950.1:65356833-65357851 GCF_022045245.1 Lucilia cuprina | reverse complement strand
TAGAACTGAACTAGAACTGAACCAGAACTGAACTAGAACTGAACTAGAACTGAACTAGAACTGAACTAGAACTGAACTAGAACTGAACTAGAACTGAAATAGAACTGACCCATTGGAAACGGTGTTTATAATTTTTTTCTTTAATTCATTCATAACATAAAATTCCAACTATTTCTTCCGCTGCTTTGTTTCGCTTTTAGTTAAAAAAAAAATATTATTTAAATTTTTTTAAATAAATTATAGGCATTACAAAATACGCCGGCGTGTTTGCATTAATTTACAATTAATTAACTTATCTCGTAAAACGTTGTTTATACATTATTATTGTTATTGCTATTGTTTTTTTTTTTAATTCTATTTAATAATTTAATCTGTTTAGCCGCTTGAAAAACAGCAAAAGAGTGTTTTGTGAACAGACTCATTTCACAGCTTATATGGCAGACAATCTGACGTATGAATACTTAATGATTACTTCCCCATTATGGATCATATGGATTGAAAACCCTATTAATTTTTGTTAATATTAAATGCGGTTTACAATATTTACTTTTGTCGTTGTTGTGTTTTGTTTTAAAATTTGTATTTGTTTATAAATAAAAAATCACTTACTTAATTGTATTTTATTGCTTTGATTGTTTTTTAAGCCCGTTAATTATAGGCCGAATAAAGGAGAAAAGTGCTGAATTTAAAACTAATTAGTAATTTGTAATAACAATAAAATGTTTAAGGTAAAAATTATAAAATAATAAAAGAAAGTTTAAAACGAAAAAAAAGTTAAAATAAAACTAGAACAGAACTAGAACTAGAACAGGACTAGTACAGAGCTAGAACAGATCTGGAACAGAACTAGAACAACACTAGAACAGAACTAGAACAGAACTAGAACAGAACTAATACAGAACTAAAACAGAACTAAAACAGAACTAAAACAGAACTAGAACAGAACTATAACAGAACTAGAACAGAACTAGAACAGAACTAGAACAGAACTAGAACAGAACTAGAACAGAACTAGAAC
>NC_060950.1:65353863-65356733 GCF_022045245.1 Lucilia cuprina | reverse complement strand
AAAATAAGAATGCTTTAACAAGCTTTATGACAAGCTAAATTTCCTCTAAACAAAGAAGAAGAAGGCTTTAAGAAAAAATTTATGATAAAAGCTTCATGATGAAACCAATCAAATTTATAAGTGAAAAAAACTTTTACAAGCTTTTTATAAAAAAAAACTGATCAAGCTTTTTCAAAAGCTATAAAAAGCTTTTATTTATTTGAAAATAAAACTGATCAAACTGTTTTGGAAAATAATTGTAATGTTGACAAAAAAGCTTACTATTATTATTAAAGCTTTAACAGAATTCAAAGAAACATACAAGAAGAACATTTGGAGAAAAAGTCGAAAAAGCTTTTAGTGGAAACTTATGAAGCACATTTTTAAGAAATGGTTTAACGTTGATAGATTCATTAAATAATGACCAAAAGCTTTTATTGGTATATATATAGAGAAATGAAAGCTTTATGAAGGTGTTCGTAAGGATCATAAAGAGAGAGTTTTAAGAATGCAAAGAGCTTCAAAAATTTTACTTTAAAAAGTTAAAAAAAAAAAAAAAAAACAACTCACAAAACTTATTACAGCTTTTGAAGAAGATTTTAAAAAACTTCATGGATTTGTAAAAAAGCTTTTGGAACAAATTTAAAAAAAAAGAAAAGGCTTTTAAGATATAAATATAAAAAAGATTCTTGAAACAAAAGCTTTTAAGAAAATATTTTTTTTCAACAGTTTTTTTTATTTTTTTCAAAAGCTTTTCAATATGATGTTTTAAACTCTTCGAAGTAAAGCTTTTAATATAGAATGAATTCGTAAAAGAAAAAGCTTTTGGAAAAAAATTAAAAAAAGCGAAAAAACTTTTAAGATATAAATATAAAAAGCCTTTTGAAAGAAAAGCTTTAAGAAAAATAATTTATATTTTCAAAAGCTTGTTTTTCGAAAAAGCTTTTCTCTCTTTTTTTTACTAAATAGCGGTATTAAGGAGTAATTTTTATCTTTTTAAATCATTTTATTTTCTTCATAGAAGAAAGTTTTTTAATGTGATATCTTAAACACTTTAAAGTTAAAGTTCTAATACACAAGCTTTCTCTTAGAAACACAGTGCGATAATTTCACCAATATCTTATTTATTTCAATACCAACGTATTTGACTAATAAAAATTTCCCTTTTAACTCTAACTCCCATTTTCATTTTCCCATTTACGACGTTTTCTATGATTATATTTTCTTTTGCTTTTATTTTCCTAAAACCTTAAAATCATTAAAGGCACGTGTTCTTTCTGCTGTCTAGTTTCAATTATACAACAATGTTTGAACATATTGTTATAGGAAAAATGTTCTCTATGTAACTATGTATATGTATGGGTAAAGTTTAGTTTTTGTTTGTATTCTTTTATTTGCTTTCCATATCAATGACAATGAAAAATTGGGAAAAACACAATATGTAAAAGAAAATTTTTTTTTGCTTTGAAAAAAAACCAAACGTAAAAGCTTAAATAACGACTAGTCCTAGTTGAAATGAAAGAACAATGCAAACAGTTTAACAAAGTTTAAGTAATAAAGGACTCAAGTCAATCATGTTTTATGCAGTAAGCTTTTTAAAAAAGTATAAGAGAGAAGTATAAGAAACACTGTTAGTTTATGAATGTCAAAGGAAACAGTAAGTTCAGTTTGGTAGTTGTTATTTAAGGCAGTTAAGTCTTATTTGTTTTAACCTACATAGAAAACAAATAGGCACAGTATTTTCATTTTTCTACGGTGTTTAACTTTACACTAACTATGCCATGTCAAACATTGTACAGGTCTCTAGTCTACTTACACAAAAGGAAGGGGTTAGAAGTGATTGAAATACGTACAAACTTTGTATGTAATTGCAGTAGGTTTTTTTTTCATTTTTTTAATATAAACCACACAAAAAACAAACTAAAATTAAAACAACAAAGAAATAACAAATTTATAGCAACAAAATCATCAATGTTTAGTTTACAAATAGTCGTGGTAGTTAAAAGAACAATCTGGATAAACACAAAATAGACAAATAAAATAAATAAAATTTACACGAAAATAAAAGCAAATAACTAAAAATTAAGAAATTAATATAAAAATAATTAACAAATATTTAAACTAAATAAATATAAAAAAATATAAAAAAACAACAACAAATTTTTCATTAAATGGATTTATATAAAACTATCACCAGCTGAAGGTAAGTTAAACCCATTATTATTTACACTTTCTTCTTAAAAAAGCCTAAAAGCAGACTTTACTTATTATTAAATAAACAATAAAATAAACCAGCTTAACGTATACGTAATATTTATTTTATTTCCGTCTTGTATTTAACCATCAAGAATACATACATATCTACGTATACTTAATATTTATTGCATTACCTAACACTATAGAGGACACCTATACGTATAATTATTATTTAATTCAACATTTTAGTAAATGCGTCTATTTAACGTATACGTAATATTTAATTATAGGCAGGCCATGCTACCTACCAAAGCTTATAAACAATAACATAATTGAAATAGAAAATTTATTGAATATCATAAACAATTCTTTCTGGAATTCTAGAAAGTCAATGAAAATCATATAATAATTTCATTATAAGCAAGGACAATGAACAAAACTTTGAGGAAATTATTGTTAGAATCACTAAAGTGATTTAGATCCATCGGGAATTGTAAACTAAGGTGGAGTAGATATTGTGAAAAAATTATAAAGAAGCAATCTCTAGGGTTTGGCTGAATGAAATAAAACTGGACCATGACTAGACCATGACTAGACTATGACTAGACTATAACTAGACTATGACTAGACTATGACTAGACTATGACTAGACTATGACTAGACTATGACTAGACTATGACTAGACTATGACTAGA
>NC_060950.1:65352744-65353763 GCF_022045245.1 Lucilia cuprina | reverse complement strand
TGTAAAACTAAACCTTTTTTCTACAATCTAACTTAAGCCGTAATAACATACCTGATCCGTGATGAAACGTATTTCCTTTAATATTAAACTTAATTCATATTCCGTTTGTGTTTTTATACATGTATGATGCGTTACAGCATCCGGCATTCGGGTGCTGCCTATGGGACCTATGCTACCATCATCACCTTGTCTATATATACCCAAAAAAAGAAAAAAGTATAAGTTTCCATAATACAAATTCAAATAAAACAACAACTAAATAAAATAAACCCAAATTAAATACCCATAAACTGTACGATAAAATGCTGGATTATGAGGCAGTGTACCACCTGGAGTCATGGGCCTTACATTACGAAAATCATCATCAATATCCAAAACATTGGCCAGTAATGATTTCGAGGAGCTAAATATAAAAGAAATAAACATAATTTAGTTATGTTGTTTTTTAGAGCAATTAATTTTTTTCGAAAATTTTATTAAACCACTTTACCGCTCTTTGAGTTCCACATCGCTTAAAATTTGATGTTTTCTCTCCGATGAAGTATCCGAACAGGGTGTTGAAGAAAAATCCAATATTATAGGTCTACCTGGTCGATGCATACGTAAGATCCAGGGCAACCAGCATAGAAATACCACACGTATCTATGTGATTATTTTGATGTTTGTTTTCGCCATTTTTTTTGGTTTAAAAAATTTTAAATTAATTTAAGAAAATATAGAAAATATTAGTAAAGAAATTTCTTTAAAGTTTTTTTTAACGATTTATTGGATGATTATTTGTTTTGCTATTTATTTTAGAAATAAATGAATTTTATTGGTGATTTATTTTTTAAAATACTCATACGCGATAGTTGTAAAGCAGTTTTTTTTTTGTAACCTCTTTGTATCTCATAGTTTAAGTTTAGGTCAATTTTTTAAAAAAAGATTTTGGTTTTCAATTAGTTCGGTTAGTAATTTGTTAGAAAGATAAACAAACATGCATTTAAATTTTGTTGATTTTGTTTAGAATATATATACAC
>NC_060950.1:65350956-65352644 GCF_022045245.1 Lucilia cuprina | reverse complement strand
AAAAGTTATCAGAAATTGCGCAGCTTTTTCTTTAGAATTGTTTTCAATGACTGAGCAACTATTCCTATAGAAAAGATACCAGAAACTTAGCAACTTTATTGTCAGTAACTGATCAACTTTGCCTATGGCAAATTGTCACAAACTGTGCAAGAATTCCTATAGAAAAGTTGTCAAAAACTGAGCAGAATTTTTGTCAGTATCTGATCAACTTTGCCTATGAAAACTGTCACAAACTGTGCAAATATTCCTATGGAAAACTATAAGTAACTGATCGACTTTTAATATAGAAAAGATATCTTCAATTAGCACATCACTTTCTAAAGAAAAGTTGCTATTAACTGAGCAACTTTTTATGTAGCAAGTCTGTAAGAAACTTGCTACAACTTTTCCCGTGAAAAATTTATTGAAACTGAACAACCTTTCCTATAGAACACTATCATTAAATGATCGACTTTAAATATAGAAAAGGTGTCTGTTACTTAGACAATATCTTCTATAGAAAAGTTGCCATTAATTGAGCAACTCCTTTATGTAGCAAGGCTTTTAGAAACTGAGCAATTGTCACATAAAAAAGTTGTCAGTAAAAGATTATATTTTTCAATTGAAAAGTTACATGTAACTAAACTCTCTTTACTAAAGAAAATGTAACACTAATTGAACTTGAGTTCTTTGGAACTTATGTGAGTTATTAAACTACTTTACTTTACTGTCCTTTAGTATCTATATACATATGTATTATTGGCTTAAACAATAACAATATATTTTCTTCTCTTATGTGCTCCTGCATTTATTCTCACCATTTCCCTTTATTTCCTTATATTTATTTTTAATAATACTATAATTTGTGTTCATATAATTTATAATTATATTTATTTTTTATTTACTCATATTGTGCATATTCCTTCAGTCTTAAATCAAATGGCACTGAAAGCCTTCAAACCCCCACCAGCAACCCACAATATTAACCAAAAAGCTTAAAATAGCCAAACGGAAATTACTTATACATATGTATGTATATGTAAACTTCAGTTTCATAGTTATATACTCCAGCTATGAGTATATTACAGTTTTTTATGATCCTTGGCTGTTTTTAATTAAATATAATAGTTTTCATTTTGTTACTTTATTTTGGTTGGAGTATCAGTGTTTTTTTTTCGATTTTAGTGGAGATTTAATAGTTATTCATAAATATTCTGTATTTTATGAACTTTAAGTAGGTGCTATAAATAAAGTTATAGTAAACAGAGTAATAAATATAATAGTTATTTTAAATTATAGTATTTTTATCATTTATAAATGAAGTACTTATTGGCAAGTGTCATTCTTTTTAATGAAATAGTTAAGTAAATAAGAGGATAAATACTATATATTTATATATGAAAAAGTTGCCCTATTACAAATAAGTATTATATAGAAAAAGTTGCTTGGTTATCGAATGCTTTTCAATAGAAAAAGTTGCTCTAATTCCAAACATTATCTTTAGAAAAAGTAGCTCTTTTTCGGACAACTTTTCTATAGAAAAAGTTGCTCAGTTACTGACAACTTCTCTACAGAAAAAGTTGCTCAATTACTGACAACTTTTCTACAGAAAAAGTTGCTCAATTACTGACAAATTTTCTATAGAAAAAGTTGCTCAATTACTGACATTTTTTCTATAGAAAATGTTGCTCATTTACTGACAACTTTTC
>NC_060950.1:65343705-65350856 GCF_022045245.1 Lucilia cuprina | reverse complement strand
GAGCAAAGTGCACGAAAATTCCTTATACGTGAGAAGCACAGAAGCTCACCCAGTGATTAACGTGGGTGTTCACGTTAAGAACTTCAGCACTCTTTTGCTGGAGAAGATAGTTTTGTTTCTTTATGTTCGATCAGATTTCGTCAACATCTAAGAAGTAGTAGAGATCTTTGCAACGGATTTCAGACAAGTTGTATCAGAACTTCAGCTACTTTAAAGAACTTTAGGAAAAAACAGTTTTTGTATATAAATTGTTTTGAAAAAAAATAAACTAAAACTAATTAAAATCCTTAAATAATTGTTAAAATAATCAATTTACTTACTTAAAAGTTAAACAATATAATACGTTTTCTTTGTGGTATTTAAATAAATATTTTGTTGAAAATGTTTTTTATATTATTCTATCCAATCTCCTTCTCTCTCTAATTGTAATTATTAAGCCACTTTTTAAAATAAATATTATTGACATATATATTAAATATTTAACAAGCCAAAATAAAAGTATAAACTTTTTGAAAAACAATAAAAAACATTCTAATTAATTAAAAATGTATATATAATTTTTTTCCTATTTTTTATAAATATCTTTTCTTTTTTTTCTCTATACTTTTTTTCGTCACTTTTACTAAACTCTTCAAAAATAAACTAACAACCACCAACAAAAAACTTTCCTCAATGCAACTTTAACAAAATGAAACTTTTTCTACTCTAAATACTTACAATTTTTACTTCACTTCACTTTCTTAACACTTAACCCATAAATAACTAAAATTTGATTTTCTTAATTCGTTTCATTTTATTAACAATTAAAAATTCAATATTTTATTAAAAAATCCAAAAAAAATTATTTAAAAACCATTATTTCAAAATTTTGAAATTTTCTTGCCAACTCAAAAAAATTCAAAATTATTCATTATATATATTTGTAATAAACAACAAAAAAAATATATATATCTAAAACCAAAAAAAAACTGATCATAAAATACTAAAAAATAAAAAATATATATATTATGACACGCCCAACCAACCAACAGGTACATATTTCAATTGCATAATGTTTATGGTAGCTTCATCCGTTGTGTCAACGATTTTAATATTAAATTATCATCATCGAAATGCTGATACACACGAAATGTCCGAATGGGTAAGTTTGATTGATCTTTGTGTTACGTTACGACATCTTTCTGTTACAAAAAAAAAAAAAAAAAAACTCTCCTCTCAATCATATTAATATTCACTAATAATATCATCACAAAAAATATCTCAGAAAACTCATCCGTTAGTAAATATATTAACCTAAATACGATACGACAAAATCTCAATGGGTTTTAGGTTTAAGAGCACACCTTAGTTAAAATTACTATATATATATAGTTCTAAAAACATTTCTTGTCAGCGTTATCACATTGCATTAATATTGGACTATGGTTAATAACCAAGACATCAGACCTTATTTTTGGACTTATCCCCTCTCAGAATTTGGCATTAAAAGTAAGTTAGTGCAGTCTATAGACGTTTCTATAGTTCAAAATATAGACGGTTCTATAATCCAAACTATAGACAGTTCTATAGTCCAAATTATAAACAGTTCTTTAGTCCAGACTATAGAGAGTTCTATAGTCCAGACTATAGACAGTTCTATAGTCCAGACTATAGACAGTTCTATAGTCCAGGCTATAGATAGTTCCATAGACCAGACTATAGACAGTTTCATAGTCCAGACTATAGACAGTTCTATAGTCCAGAATACAGACAGTTCTATAGTCCAGAATACAGACAGTTCTATAGTCCAGAATACAGACAGTTCTATAGTCCAGACTATAGACAGTTCTATAGTCCAGACTATAGACAGTTCTATAGTCCAGACTAGACAGTTCTATAGTCCAGACTATAGACAGTTCTATAGTCCAGACTATAGAGAGTTCTATAGTCCAGACTATAGAGACAGTTTCTATAGTCCAGACCATAGACAGTTCTATAGTCTGGACTATAGAACTGTCTATGGTCTGGACTATAGAACTGTCTATAGTCTGGACTATAGAACTCTCTATAGTCTGGACTATAGAACTGTCTATAGTCTGGACTATAGAACTGTCTATAGTCTGGACTATAGAACTGTCTATAGTCTGGACTATAGAACTGTCTATAGTCTGGACTATAGAACTGTCTGTATTCTGGACTATAGAACTGTCTGTATTCTGGACTATAGAACTGTCTGTATTCTGGACTATAGAACTGTCTATAGTCTGGACTATGAAACTGTCTATAGTCTGGTCTATGGAACTATCTATAGCCTGGACTATAGAACTGTCTATAGTCTGGACTATAGAACTGTCTATAGTCTGGACTATAGAACTCTCTATAGTCTGGACTAAGAACTGTTTATAATTTGGACTATAGAACTGTCTATAGTTTGGATTATAGAACCGTCTATATTTTGAACTATAGAAACGTCTATAGACTGCACTAACTTACTTTTAATGCCAAATTCTGAGAGGGGATAAGTCCAAAAATAAGGTCTGATGTCTTGGTTATTAACCATAGTCCAATATTAATGCAATGTGATAACGCTGACAAGAAATGTTTTTAGAACTAATATATATAGTAATTTTAACTAAGGTGTGCTCTTAAACCTAAAACCCATTGAGATTTTGTCGTATCGTATTTAGGTTAATATATTTACTAACGGATGAGTTTTCTGAGATATTTTTGTGATGATATTATTAGTGAATTAATATGTGAGTGGAGAGAAGTTTTTTTTTTTTTTTTTTTTGAACAGAAAGATGTCGTAACGTAACACAAAGATCAATCAAACTTACCCATTCGGACATTTCGTGTGTATCAGCATTTCGATGATGATAATTTAATATTAAAATCGTTGACACAACGGATGAAGCTACCATAAACATTATGCAATTGAAATATGTACCTGTTGGTTGGTTGGGCGTGTCATAATATATATATTATTTTATTTTTTAGTATTTTATGATCAGTTTTTTTTTGGTTTTAGATATATATATTTTTTTTGTTGTTTATTACAAATATATATAATGAATAATTTTGAATTTTTTTGAGTTGGCAAGAAAATTTCAAAATTTTGAAATAATGGTTTTTAAATAATTTTTTTTGGATTTTTTAATAAAATATTGAATTTTTAATTGTTAATAAAATGAAACGAATTAAGAAAATCAAATTTTAGTTATTTATGGGTTAAGTGTTAAGAAAGTGAAGTGAAGTAAAAATTGTAAGTATTTAGAGTAGAAAAAGTTTCATTTTGTTAAAGTTGCATTGAGGAAAGTTTTTTGTTGGTGGTTGTTAGTTTATTTTTGAAGAGTTTAGTAAAAGTGACGAAAAAAAGTATAGAGAAAAAAAAGAAAAGATATTTATAAAAAATAGGAAAAAAATTATATATACATTTTTAATTAATTAGAATGTTTTTTATTGTTTTTCAAAAAGTTTATACTTTTATTTTGGCTTGTTAAATATTTAATATATATGTCAATAATATTTATTTTAAAAAGTGGCTTAATAATTACAATTAGAGAGAGAAGGAGATTGGATAGAATAATATAAAAAACATTTTCAACAAAATATTTATTTAAATACCACAAAGAAAACGTATTATATTGTTTAACTTTTAAGTAAGTAAATTGATTATTTTAACAATTATTTAAGGATTTTAATTAGTTTTAGTTTATTTTTTTTCAAAACAATTTATATACAAAAACTGTTTTTTCCTAAAGTTCTTTAAAGTAGCTGAAGTTCTGATACAACTTGTCTGAAATCCGTTGCAAAGATCTCTACTACTTCTTAGATGTTGACGAAATCTGATCGAACATAAAGAAACAAAACTATCTTCTCCAGCAAAAGAGTGCTGAAGTTCTTAACGTGAACACCCACGTTAATCACTGGGTGAGCTTCTGTGCTTCTCACGTATAAGGAATTTTCGTGCACTTTGCTCAAGTCCTTGAGCTAAAAAATCTCTGGAAAGATCTCTGTTGAGTCATCAACAGCACCGAAGTATGACTCCATCATATAAGCCGAAGACTTTGTTCTTACTCACAGAGATAAAAATCTGGCATTAACAAAGTTTTCTTTGAACATATCGCAAAAAGCAAGATCAAATCAATGGTATTACATATCTTAGATGCCTTTCAGCCATCTTCATACATCCCTGCACAATTCTTATTTATCCGATGCACTCATAGAGAACAACATTCGACACACTTACTCTAGGTATAAAGGCTCACAAGATCCTTCTCAGATCTTGACGAAATCTAAACGAACATTAACGGTCTTCTCCAGCAAATGAATGTGAAAGTGCTTTACATGAACACCCATGTGAACCACTGCTTTTGTGCTTCTTAGACGCCAGTGGCAATTTTTATACATGGAATTTCAGTGCACTTTGCTCAAAGACTTGAGCTATCAAAACTTCTAACATTGCTGTCCTACTACTTTACAACCACGCATAAGGCCTTTGTTGAAGCGCAACAACACATCTCTAGATACCGATAGACCAAAGTACGAATCCATCTAATATGCCGAAGACTTTGTTAGATACTTTTCATCCACATCATACAACTCACAACAATTCTCATTCTTCCGACACACTCATAGAGGAAAACATATTACACGCTTACTCTACGTATACAGGCTGACAAGACCCTGTATCATATTCATTTAATATCAACGCTTAGTCCCACAGTCACTCCTCTATTAAGTATCTGTTGTCATTCAGTAACAGCACCAGTGTGGTTCAAACCACAACGATTACATAGTTCTCAAAAGAATCACAACCAACTGACCAAAAAGGACATAGTTCTGTGGGCCAATGCCCATCCGTAGCACCAGATTATGTGGTTCTCTGCTTCGATGAAATTATTTCTAGAAAAGTACGAGTAGTTACACACTCATAGATAACAACATCAGGCACACTTACACTACGTATAAAGGCTAACAAGACCCTGCAAAATATACATGCAATACCAACTCATTTCCTACTATTAGTCCCTCTCTCACTTCTCTGTTGGGTATCTGTTGTCATTCAGCAATAGCATCAGAACTTATCCCGAAATGTAGATTTTAACGAGCATAGTTCTCTAACTGAATTTCTTCATATTTTGAGTTTTTAAAAGAGAGAGAGATAGACAACTACTTAACGATCTAAGAAAACTAGCCCTTATATTCTATTGATTGTTTGCTTTAAATCAGCGAAAGGCAGAGAATTCTCTCGCTGAATTTCTTCATATTTTGATTGTGCGAAAGAGAAAAAGAGTACAAGAGATTTCATTGCGTTTCACTGCTTTCGATATATAGTGATACTTTTTCACATATAAGTACTTAACGATCTAAGAAAACTTGCTCTCGTATTCTATTGATTGCTTGCTTTAGATCAGCGAAAGGCAGAGAGTAAAGCAAAAAGTTCTCACACTGAATTTTTTTGAATTTTTATTGTGTAAAAGAGAGAGAAAGAGAGTGTTCAAAAGAGTTCATAGCGCTTCTCTGCTTTTGATATATGAAAAAGTACTTTTTTATATAGAAGTACTTAACGATCTTTAAAAGCTAGCGCTCGTATTACAATGATTGCTTGCTTTAGATCAGCGCAAGGCAGAGAGTAAAGCAAATAGTTCTCACACTAAATTTTTTCATATTTTGATTGTCTAATTGAGAGAGAGAGAGAGTGAAAGAGTGCTCAATGCATTTCATTACTATACAAAAAAGTACTTCCAACATAGAAGTATTTAATGATCTATAAAAGGTAGCGCTCGTATTCAAATGATTGTTTGCTTTAGATCAGCGCAAGGCAGAGAGTAAAGCAAATAGTTCTCTCACAGAATTTCTTAGTATTTTGATTGTGTAAAAGAGAGAGCTCATTGCGTATCAATGCTTTTCATATACAAAAAAGTACTTTTAGCTAGCCCTCGTATTCTAGCGATAACTTACTTAAGATCATCGAAAGGCAGAGAGTAAACAAAAATAGTTATCTCACTGAATTTCTTCATATTTTGATTGTGTGAAAGAGAGAGAGAGAGAGCGCAAGATAGCTCATTGCGTTTCATTACTTTTGCTCTACAAAAAAGTACTTTTCAACATAGAAGTACATGACAACCTAAGAAAGCTAGGCCGGACTTTATCAAAAGATCTGAGACAAATCAGGTCACACCTCTTGAAGAGTTGACAACTGAAAATAAACCGTCTTCTGATACACAGTCGAAGCCAAATCATACTTTACTCAAAGGAACCTCAAGTCAGAATCCTGAAATTAAGGGTGACAACGCCAAGAAAGATATTCCGAAGACCACCACGTTGGCGAAGTCAACCTCGAAGTTACGGTTAACTCAAATGAAGCCTCGAAAAGCGAAGAAAGAGAGGCTAGACAGTGAAAAAGAAAAAGAGTCGCCATCTTACGCCAAAGTTGCCAGTAAAAGACTCTGGGACGATCTCTGCTATGGAGTTTATGATGCCGGTAATCCAACAGGCTAAATTTCAATAGACCAAAAGCGTAAGGTTGAAGATCTGGTGAACAATAAGATAGTAAACCACTCAATCGCTTCAAAGGGCAAACAACCAATTGAGAGCGTGAGCTACGAGTTCAGCATGGGCGTGATGTTGATGAGGCACCCTAAAGACTTTTTAACAGTTTTTGCATTTAAATTGTTTTTTATTCTGTTTTCATTTCTTTTGCCAATAATTTAATTTTTTAGAAATTAGTTTTTAGTAAATTAATTTTTTTTAATTTATGACATATATGTGTTTAATATTATATTTATATAAAATATTAAAAATTTCTTATAAGAAAAAATTTTATTTTTATTTTTAAAGGAATTAAAATGCGTGCACAAAAGTTAAGAAAAACATATTTAAATTTTAAAAGTGAGGTTTTTTTTTAAATGTTTAATTTTGGGAGATAATTTACTTTAAGTAATTATTTTTCAAAAAAGGAAATCAAATACAACTGGTGCAGTGAAAAGTCTACCGGAATTTTAAAGAAAAAATAATTAAAAAAAATAAATATTTAACTAATTTAAAAAAAAGTAAATGTTTTTAGTGTAAACAGTTGTTTAACAAAAAATATATAAAAATTAAGATTTTTAACTAAAATATTAAGTGTTTAGGGATTTTAACTAAACTAAGTCAATTTAAGGTTTTTT
>NC_060950.1:65337691-65343605 GCF_022045245.1 Lucilia cuprina | reverse complement strand
TTCAGTTCTAGTTCAGTTCTAGTTCAGTTCTAGTTCAGTTCTAGTTCAGTTCTAGTTCAGTTCTAGTTCAGTTCTAGTTCAGTTCTAGTTCTGTTCTAGTTCTGTTGTGCTAGGTTCTTCTAGTTAGTTCTGTTCTAGTTAGTTAGTATTAAATGTTTACAAAAGCAAACAATGTTTAATTGTGGAAATATTTTGTTTCAAATTTGAGATTTTTTTAGATTCTTGGAAAACTATTGATAGTTTTTTAAGTGTTCTAAGTTATTATGTAATTTTAAGCTTTAATTTAAAACTGATCATTAACATAAAGAACTGCATGATTTAAGTAAATTTTTTTGGTAGTTTTGAGTTTCAAAGTATTTACTTAATAATTTGTTTTTGCATGTGTACTTAATAATATTATGTTTGCAAAAGTTTCAGTAACTTATAATTTACTAGCTTAAGTTTAACAAAAGTCCTAATTATATATTTGAAAAATATTGTATTTTTAAAAGAAATTTTATTTAAGAAAACTTTAAGCAGTAAAACTTCTTAATAAAACGAAATAGAGAACGACAACTAAGGAACAAAATTATTATTTCGATTTCATCTTGTCCTTAATTTTTCGAGTTGCCTTAATTGTGCATTTAAGTTGAAGCAACATTATTATTGCATAAACCAAATTTCCCTTAAAGGCGTATGTTAAGCAACAAAGCTGCAATTTTATTTAAGAACGTAACGTAATTGGAATAAATACAATTTTTTTAATTTAAAAATTGAACAAAAACTCAAACTAAATTATGTGGACTAAAAAACCCAAAAAGATCTGCTGCTCCCTTTTTTACGCTTTTATAGCCAGAAAAACGACAAGGAGCAAAAATAACTTTAAGAGAAAAACTTTTATTTGCAAACATGTTTCGTAGTCAATTAACAAATTAAAGAAAAAAAAATAATTTTGAACCAACTACAAAGTGGGGGAAAAATAAATAAACAAATTTTTGTTAACAAAAAATTCGGTACAAATGTTGCATAAACCCCCCCGTCCAAAAAAAAAAAAAATAAAAAAATATTGTTCAGAGTATTACTGCATAAAGACAAATTTGCAAATAGAATTGAATTTCAACAAAAAAAAAAATAAAGCAAATATATATAAAATCAAGCAAAAAGGGCTACTGAAACTATGCAATACAGTTATTTTATGTATTTAGCCCTTAAGTATGCTTTGCTTTATTTTGTTAAAAAAATACCAGAGAGAGAAACGAAATAAAAAATGTTCAAAAACTCTCACGCTTTATTAAGAGTCAAAGCAAATACCAACTCTGCAAATAACTGCAACAAAAACAAATAAATAAAACTTTTTACAGATTTTTTGTTTTTTTTTCCTAATTTTTCTTTCACAATTAAATTTATAGTTTTTTCTCTTTATTAAAGCCAAGCACAACATTATCTTTTATTGCCCTTTTATCGCTTCGTTTTTTATCTCTCTCTCTAATTGTTCAAAAGTTTATGTCCATTTTATTGACTTTCTACTTTATTTTTGTTTTTAATTAATTAACATTTAAATTCAATTTTAAATGTTAAATATTCTGACCAATAGACCATTAAGATTTGTAAATTGAAATTTAGTTAAAACTCACATTGCACATTCACAACGTCAGCAACTGTTAACTTAAGATCACTTAGAACTTAACCAAATCTGAATTAGAACCGAAATAGATCTAAATAAGAACCGAACTAGAAGTGAACTAGCACTGAACTAGAACTGAACTAAAGCTGAACTAAAACTGAACTAGAACTGAACTAGAACTGAACTAGAACTGAACTAGAACTGAACTAGAACTGAACTAGAACTGAACTAGAACTGAACTAGAACTGAACTAGAACTGAACTAGAACTGAACTAGAACTGAACTAGAACTGAACTAGAACTGAACTAGAACTGACTAGAACTGAACTAGAACTGAACTAGAACTGAACTAGAACTGAACTAGAACTGAACTAGAACTGAACTAGAACTGAACTAGAACTGAACTAGAACTGAACTAGAACTGAACTAGAACTGAACTAGACTGAACTAGAACTGAACTAGAACTGAACTAGAACTGAACTAGAACTGAACTAGAACTGAACTAGAACTGAACTAGAACTGAACTAGAACTGAACTAGAACTGAACTAGAACTGAACTAGAACTGAACTAGAACTGAACTAGAACTGAACTAGAACTGAACTAGAACTGAACTAGAACTGAACTAGAACTGAACTAGAACTGAACTAGAACTGAACTAGAACTGAACTAGAACTGAACTAGAACTGAACTAGAACTGAACTAGAACTGAACTAGAACTGAACTAGAACTGAACTAGAACTGAACTAGAACTGAACTAGAACTGAACTAGAACTGAACTAGAACTGAACTAAAACTGAACTAGAACTGAACTAGAACTGAACTTGAACTGAACTAAAACTGAACTAGAACTGAACTAGAACTGAACTAGAACTGAACTAGAACTGAACTAGAACTGAACTAGAACTGAACTAGAACTGAACTAGAACTGAACTAGAACTGAACTAGAACTGAACTAGAACTGAACTAGAACTGAACTAGAACTGAACTAGAACTGAACTAGAACTGAACTAGAACTGAACTAGAACTGAACTAGAACTGAACTAGAACTGAACTAGAACTGAACTAGAACTGAACTAGAACTGAACTAGAACTGAACTAGAACTGAACTAGAACTGAACTAGAACTGAACTAGAAACTGAACTAGAACTGAACTAGAACTGAACTAGAACTGAACTAGAACTGAACTAGAACTGAACTAGAACTGAACTAGAACTGAACTAGAACTGAACTAGAACTGAACTAGAACTAAACTAGAACTGAACTAGAACTGAACTAGAACTGAACTAGAACTAGAACTGAACTAGAACTGAACTGAACTAGAACTGAACTAGAACTGAACTAGAACTGAACTAGAACTGAACTAGAACTGAACTAGAACTGAACTAGAACTGAACTAGAACTGAACTAGAACTGAACTAGAACTGAACTAGAACTGAACTAGAACTGAACTAGAACTGAACTAGAACTGAACTAGAACTAGAACTGAACTAGAACTGAACTAGAACTGAACTAGAACTGAACTAGAACTGAACTAGAACTGAACTAGAACTGAACTAGAACTGAACTAACTGAACTAGAACTGAACTAGAACTGAACTAGAACTGAACTAGAACTGAACTAGAACTGAACTAGAACTGAACTAGAACTGAACTAGAACTGAACTAGAACTGAACTAAAAACTGAACTAGAACTGAACTAGAACTGAACTAGAACTGAACTAGAACTGAACTAGAACTGAACTAGAACTGAACTAGAACTGAACTAGAACTGAACTAGAACTGAACTAGAACTGAACTAGAACTGAACTAGAACTGAACTAGAACTGAACTAGAACTGAACTAGAACTGAACTAGAACTGAACTAGAACTGAACTAGAACTGAACTAGAACTGAACTAGAACTGAACTAGAACCGAACTAGAACTAGAACTGAACTAGATCTGAACTAGAACTGAACTAGAACTGAACTAGAACTGAACTAGAACTGAACTAGAACTGAACTAGAACTGAACTAGAACTGAACTAGAACTAAACTATAACTGAAACTTTTAAAGAAATTTGTGAAAAACACTTTTTGTTTTTCCGTCTTTTGTTAGCTTTTAAATTATAATAAATGTGCATCGAATTTGAAAATCAAACATTTTAGTAAAAAAATATCTACATACATATATTTATTTGACATATGAAAATTAAACCAATTTACACAAATGCATTCAACCAAACATGTCAAAATATATGGCAATTTGTTTAATTGAAATCGAACTTTGTCAATAAATTAAATAAATAAAAAAAAACAAATTGAACAGTTGTTAAAAATACAAATAATGTAAAATAAAGGTCAAAAATATTAACATAGCCTAATTTTAGGATTTCTAGTTTAACCTCCGTTTAATTCTTATCTTGCATGCTAATGAAACCACTAAAAATTCTAAACTCTAATTTTAATTATTTAAATATTTTTAATTACCATCAAATACATTAATTATAATATTCATTACTTAATAAATATAAATATAAATAAACTTAATTAAATGAATAAATAAAAATATTATTCGTTTACATACAAACATAGAAATTTCTAAAACTTATTTGAATTTTAAATTAAATTTGTAATTTTTGTTTCTTTTTTCCCCCAAAAATATTAAGGTGTTCCTGGTAAACGTAATGAGATCTACTATAACTGCTGTCCAGAACCATATATTGATATAACATTTGCGATTATAATACGAAGAAGAACATTATATTATTTTTTTAATTTAATTATACCCTGTGTACTGATTGCATCAATGGCTTTATTAGGTTTTACACTGCCACCAGATTCCGGTGAAAAATTATCATTGGGTAAGTAGAAAAAAACTTGATAATCGCAAAAAGGCTACATATGCAAATAACTAAACCTAAAACAGAACTAGAACAGAACTAGAACAGAACTAGAACAGAACTAGAACAGAACTAGAACAGAACTAGAACAGAACTAGAACAGAACTAGAACAGAACTAGAACAGAACTAGAACAGAACTAGTACATAACTAAAACAGAACTAAAACAGAACTTCGAATTCAAAATCTTACAGAAATATTTTAATCATGTGATTTTCTTTTACATATTTTTGCAGCTATTACCAAAATTAAATTTCCTTTTTACTTTAATACACAGTATGTCGTTGGTCAATATATTAATGTACAGCTAAAAGTACATCTTAAGATTTTGATAACTATGCAATCTAAGAAAATTTCTTATACGAAAAAGAACATTTTAGAGATGTAAAGATACTAACCTAAAAAACCAAATATATACAATACATACAAACATTATACATATGTGAGTGGTGTTTATATATGTATACACACTTATTTATATTTGTATTCGGACTCCATAAACATTTCTGATGTACAAATAAAATTACAGGAAATGTACCACAACACTAACAGCCTGCAGAATTTAATATTTTTCACAAACAGGATCTTAAGTAGAAATGTAAAGAAATAACTAGCAAAAGTATGTATGTTTGAAATATATCTGAAGAAAATAGAAACTAAATCAAAAACATGGTACTTAAAATCCTTCTAGTTCTTCTAGCCCTACTGCAAATGTATGAGTGTGTGAATGGACATAAGAACACCTGTTTTTCCAGCAAAACGTATTTATCTTTTTATCCAAGTATTTACACAAAAATGGACATAATGTATACATGTGTGACTGAATGTAGATACCGACTTAAAATCTGGGCAACTTAAAATGAAAATTAGGTCAAAATATTTCCAAATGAATGCAAAGGCTTGAGTAGGTAAACATCTCAAAACAAAATAAGAAATAGAATTTAAAGTATTTTTTCTGTGCAAAATTTCAATCAAATTGTACAAAAATTTAAATGTAATTAATTATCTTGATTTAAGTGAAAATAAATATGTGTTAATCTCTTAAGTTAAATATGTATTTAAATTAATTAATTAATTAATTTGTTCTTTTCTGTGCGTTTTATCATTTCAGGATGAAAAGAATCAATTGCTGGTAACAAATGTTTGGCTGAAATTGGTAAGTTGTGTAATTTAACACTTAATAAGCAAAATTGAATTGATAAGGTGCATAACTTCAGATCAAGTTCAATTCTATTTTAGTTCAAGTTCAGTTCTAGTTCTGTTATAGCTCTGTTCTAGTTATGTTCTAGTTCTCTTCTAGTTCAGTTCTAGTTCTAGTTCAGTTCTAGTTCTAGTTCTAGTTCAGTTCTAGTTCTAGTTCAGTTCTAGTTGAGTTCTAGTTCAGTTCTAGTTCTGTTCTAGTTCAGTTCTAGTTCAGTTCTAGTTCAGTTCTAG
>NC_060950.1:65334704-65337591 GCF_022045245.1 Lucilia cuprina | reverse complement strand
CTGAACTAGAACTTAACTAGAACTGAACTAGAACTGAACTAGAACTGAACTAGAACTGAACTAGAACTGAACTAGAACAGAACTAGAACTGAACTAGAACTGAACTAGTATTGAACTAGAACTGAACTAGAACTAAACAAGAAATACACTAGAACTAAACTAGAACTGTACTACAAATGAACTAGAACTTAGCTGAGCTACAACTTAGCTACAGTTGAGCTGCAACTGAACTAGAACTGAACTACAACTGAATTAGAACTGAGCTACAACTGAAATACTACTGAGCTAGAACTGAAGTAGAACTGATCGAGGACTGAACTACAACTGAGCTAAAACTGAACTAGATTTGAACTACATCTGAACTTGAACGTTTCAAGAATTAAAAACCTTTTTTTTCTAGCAAATTTTAAAATACTCTCTTATTGCTTAAATGAATACCTATAAACTAATCGTGAGCTAAATTTAATATTTCTTTTAGTAAAAGATAAAACCTAATCAATATTTAACGAAACTAGTTACAATTTTTACAAAAAACTTAAATTTGATTTCTTAATATAACAGTACAGAATATTTGAAAATTGTGACCTAGATATGCAAACCGTTAAAAGTTACGCAAAATGTTTAGTCGGTTTATATCTTTACTCTATGAGAAGTGTTTAGAGTATGGATTTTCGTAAAGAAACTGATTCCTATGGCGTGTGTTAAAAAAAGGTATTAAATTTTTGTACTCAGCGAAGAGTTTGTCATATTGTTGCATCACTGTAATATGACAAGTTTTAAAATATGACAGGAGTTAATAACGCATAAGACCTTACAGTTTGTCAAACTTGTGTAATCGTGATGTCAGGGTGTGGTTGATTAAAACTTGAGTGTTTGTGAAATTCATTCGTTTAATAGTTTCTACTAATGTCTGGGATACCCTATAGCTAGCAGTAGAGTGGTGCTATATTTGAATTGTTTGTTCCACAAAGTTACATTAATATGACTTTATATGAGATCAAGTTGTGAGCTTTATTTAAACATATTCTGTACTGTTGTTAAGCTTATAATGATTGAACTAATAACTTTGTTATTCTGGTAATATGAAACATTAATTAAATATATATTTTTTTATAATTGATATAAATATTTACATTTCTTTTGTTAATAATCTATTATATATATAACAACCTAAAGTGCCTTGATATTTAAAAACAAAAAAATTATTTAATTTGTTATTCTTTTTTTTAAGTTTGAACAATTTGAAAAATGAATTGAAAAGTTGGTTACACTATTGTTTTTTGAGCCAAAATTTTAAATTTTGGTTAATGTTTTCTATTGAATACTTAAGTCTACTTAGTTTAGTTGATTTATACTTAAAAACTAATTATTTTTTAAAGATTTTTATAATTTTTTTTTTATATTCAAAGAAGTTTTTTTTCAAGTGTAATTTTTTTTTAAGGGGAAAAAAATGAAGAAAAAAAATTCTGAGTTTTTGTTTTAGAGTTGTAAGGGGAGGGGGGTTTTATATTACACAATATTTACAATGAAGAAGCTGAATAACTGTAACTTTAAAATTAAAATTTATTGAAAAATTTTTCTTTCCTTTTCATAACAAATGAAATGTGTTAAATGTTTAATTCGATTTATTTTTGTTGCTATTTTTTTTTTTTCTTAAGTTGAGATAAATTTTCAATTTCAAAGCTTGTAATTTTGAAAATAAATAAAATCAGCAAAATATTTTTTTTTTTGGAAAAATTTTTTTTTTCAAATCAAATTAATAAATTTAAAATTTTCCTTTTTTTTGCTGATTTTTGTTTAATTTCAAAAATTATTATGAAGAGTGGTGGTGGTGGTGTTTGTTAATGTTGTTAATGAAGTGCCTTTTCTTTTTTTTGAGTTTTTTCCTAAACTATTTTTTTTTTTTTAATTTTGTACTAAAAGAAAAACAAAATTAACAGTTTTTTGTTAAAAATTCTTGTTTTTTTTGCATATAAAAAACAACAATTCTCCACAATAAACTGTTCGATTGTTTTTATCATTAATTAAATAGTTGCGCATAACAGCAAAAATTATGCATTTTTATCAACACGCAGATATTATTGCTCGCAGCCACTTTTATTTCAACATTTTCATAATTTTCATTATTTTATAAAATTTTGTAATTTTTTTTTTAATTTCGTTATATTTAAACCATTTTATTTCTGTTGTTTTTTTTAGGTTTTTATTTGTTTAGAATATTTTTGTTTTTATTGAATTTTTTTCTGTTAATTTGTTGTGGTTCAATTAGTTTGTGGTGTTTAGTTGGAATCTGTGGCCTATTTGGCCAACCTTAACACCTAAAACAAATTATTTTATAAACATTTATGATTTTACAAAACTTCATGTTTATTTGTGGTTTTTGTCATAAAAACATAAATTGTTTTGAAATATGTTCTTTTCAATGTTTATAAACAATTTACTTTTTTTTCTTTTGGTTTGCATGAGTTTGAGGTGTATGAGTTTAAAATTGGTTTGTTTGGTTTTAAAGTTTGTTTTTGACGTTTTATGGTTTATTTGTAGTTGTTTCGAATTAGTTACTTATAGTTGGGTCAATTTTTTTGGAGTTTTAATAAACCAATGTTAAGGTAAAGGCTTCTTAAATCAGCCTCTATTAGACTATCTTATAAGGGTTATTCTATTGGTTTTGTTTCGCTGCTTGTTTAGTAGGAGGAAGTTTAAAGGTTAAAGGAAAAAGGAGAACAGTAAAACCAGAAATCAACAGAACTAGAGCAGAACTAGAAGAGAACTAGAACAGAACTAAAACAGAACTGGAACAGAACTAGAACAGAACTAGAACAGAACTAGAACCAGAACAGAACTAGAACAGAACTAGAACAGAACTAGAACCAGAACAGAACTAGAACAG
>NC_060950.1:65332871-65334604 GCF_022045245.1 Lucilia cuprina | reverse complement strand
AAAAAAAGAAGAATAAGGACATGAGCTATGTAGCAGGCAAATAGTGTAAGCAGTTAGTATGCAGACATATTTAAAAATGCATAACTTATGCTATTGTTACAGCTGGATTATGTTAAAGTTTTTTTTTGGAATAGTTTTTATTTAGAATTTTTTTAAAGTAGATTAAGTGGAATTTAAATTGTAGAAGCAAGCTTTAGTTGGGAAAACTATGTATAAATGTAAATTTCATGTTATAAGCTTCAGGTGTTTAAAATTGTTTGCCAATTACCGTATTAATCCAATGATATGATGACAACTGCAAATTGTATTCATCTGTGTAAGACTTTACGTTATACTTAGCAAACTCTACACAAATTTAAGCTTTTGAAATTCCCCTGTGGCTTTCATTTAACCAAATTCAGTGACTCAACTTAACTCAACTGGGTTTCGACTTAACAAACATGTATTGCAAGCGTAAGTAACTTTTGAATTCTGCAAATTACATTGAAAATTCCTATAGTATTAAGTAGACTCCAAAATAAGCCACCAAATAGACTGAAACCAATTGACCGCAACTAAGACACAATACACATACATATGTACATACATATGAGGTGGATTGGGGGGGGGGTGGCTTTGGGTTAAATTTGAAAAACAATGTAATGACTCTAAGGCAGTGCATGTGGTTGAGCTGAAAAATATGCAACATATAGTATTTATAACACAACTACCAAAACGATATTCAATTAAATTGTGTGTTTAATTAGAGGCTTGGTTAAACAATTGATTTGAAAATCAATGAATTGTATGTAGAAAATTAACAAATTTAATTTGCACAAATGCACTCAGGTATTGAATTATGTTAAACAATTTTATTTAACACTATAGAGCAGAATTAGCATGACAGAACAAAAAAAAAAATAAATAAAATAAAAAATCATTGCATATTTTTCAACCATCATGATCAGTTTAACTATTTACTCTGGACAAATTGTATATCTTTTTCTTGGGAAAAATTGTGCAATGCAACAAGGTCCTTTATATTACCTTCCCTCATTCGCATGTATATTTGCTTAAAAATGTCCAAAAGTTTTTTTGAAGTTTTATAAAAACTATTCTTTTCTTTTTCTACTATTTGCAATTTTTCTTACTTTCACAAAAGTTTGTTTTTACTTTTGGTTTGAGCAAATTTTATGCAGGTCACTTCCAGGGAGTGTTTACATTTTTTTTTTATTGAAGGTTGTTTTTTTTTTTCTTCCACTTGCGGTTTTGTATGTCAAAGTATAAAAACTATTCAAAGATTCATTTCTTATATCAAATATTTATCAATGTTAAGCTAATTTAAAAAGAAAATATAATTTGTTGGAAAAAATTTGGGCAAAAAACTTTGTCTCTTTTGCCTTAATAGAAGAAGCCTTGACATATTGAGCCAAATTTGACAGAGGGATTTGTAAAAAGATATGTAGGCAAACAAAAAAGAAACAACTTCTCTAGAGACAAGAAATGACAAGTGGATGAAAGTTACACTTCTTATCATAAAGTAAAAAAAAGTGGCAATTAAAACTTTGCAAATGTTAAATGCATTTACAAGATGTACTTAAAACTGCAACAAAGTTCATATAGAGTTTAATTTAATAAATTATTGCTCTGTTCTGTTCTAGTTTTGTTCTAGTTCTGTTCTAGTTCTGTTCTAGTTCTGTTCTAGTTCTGTTCTAGTTCTGTTCTAGTTCTGTTCTAGTTCTGTTCTAGTTCTG
>NC_060950.1:65331195-65332771 GCF_022045245.1 Lucilia cuprina | reverse complement strand
TAAAAATTTAATTTAATTTTTATTCTCGATCTTTTAGTATATCTTTACCAGAAAACTTATTTATCTCAAATATACTAGCTAATAAGTATTATAAAAACAAATATTGATACACAATCTATCAACAGATTTTTAATAAAATATTTGTTTTTAATAACATATTTGTTTTTAAAAATTTGTTTTTAATAACTATAGACTAATAAACATTTAATAAACACAAATAAAAAGAAAAGCAATTGTTTCAGGAACACATTAAAAACGAATTATTTTGACATTACTGCTGCATATAATAAGGGTTAAACAAAACAGTATAAATGAAGCATACTTTCGGCGTCGTATTAAAAACAATAAAGTTTTTGTTTAGTAAAGATTAACTTAGTTTAGAAGAATACACTTTATGTTTGTACTTTGTGGCAAATATTTGTAAACTTTTTATAAAATAGAATCTGAAAAGTTTAATAATTTTGTAGCATAATTTTTTCCATGAAGACATGCCTAAAGTTTTTATTTACTAAAAAATTTTGTTGAAGAATTTTAATTTGAAATTTTGCAAAACTACTCCTTAAAGTATGCATTAAAATTGTCATTTACTTAGCAACTAAAAGTATGCTTTATAAATGATGGTCAAAGCAAGTGCAATATTTAAATACTCTTAAACTTCACATTCCCTAAGTGTTGGTACAACAAAAGTAGTTTTTTTTTGTTTTAGCAATTGAAAATATTTAGAGGTCTTCTTGCTTTTATAGTTTTTTTTGTCATGATTATAATATTTCATAGCTGCAGCACTACTTTGCTTAGAGTTTGAGTACTTCTTATAACGAGGATGATTTAATGCTAAAACTAAATATTTATTGCATATGCAAATGGGCAAAAAGTTCAAAGAGATTGTATGAGTTTTACTCGTAGAAACTTGTTGTTCCTATTGATGCTACAAAAAGGTGAATACAGTGGAATAGATAATTGTACAACTAAATCTCCAATATATCAGTAGCTATAGGGGTTTTTGCTAAACAATATTATCTAATTTAAATCTGATTTTCTCATCTTATCCCACTGTACCAATACTCACGTTATTACAAACAGACACTGTTAGTTTGCATCGCTTATACTTAAATACAACCACGATTTCTCTTTACATTCATATACATATAAATATTTTTATGTATAGTTATTTAAGGAAATGATTTGCATATGAATTTCATAAATATTTCAATTTGTCGTACATTGGTCTTTGAATCATCATCTGCAGATTTTTTTCTTCCCTTTTAAACTGTACGTGTACAAATACCATAACAAATGCAATCACATACACAAATAACGCCTGGCAGAACATCTAATATCTCTATAAGATACCAATGAATTGTTGTAAGTTATAAAAAAAAGTTATCCTTAGGAAAACAGCCACTCTCTTTCTATCTCATGGAACTACAGGTTCATATAGCAAGCATTATTATTTGTGCATAAGGTTAAATCAAGTATTTATACAACTATTTACAGTCACCTAAACACACACAAGTTCTTAAGTATGTTTTAAGTCTAAAATGCAATTGATATGTAATTCTCTTTCTATGTGTATAAG
>NC_060950.1:65329159-65331095 GCF_022045245.1 Lucilia cuprina | reverse complement strand
GAACTGAACTAGAACTGAACTAGAACTGAACTAGAACTGAACTAGAACTGAACTAGAACTGAACTAGAACTGAACTAGTACTGAACTAGAACTGAACTAGAACTGAAAAAGAACTTAACTGGAACTAAACTAGAAATAAACTTTAAATGAACTGCAATGCTTTATTCCTAACTGTGGTTCCGTATGTTTACGTTTCAGCTATTGTCCTTCAGAACGACCAGTACAATATGAAATCCCTTCTCAAATGGTCTCTACTCATATTACAATTAAGCATTATAGCCTGCGCCGCTGGAGAAGCAAGTTCGCCCTATTGTTATAATAACATAACAGAAATCACGTACAAATTGGTTACCAAAACTCGCATCATAACTGTTAAATCCAAAGGTTTTTTTAAAAAATTAACAAACAAAAAAGAAACCCAACTTGAAATTTATGAAGAGGAACAACCAGTTCACAAGTTCAAGGTAGAACGTACTTGTTGTGATGGCTATAAGTTGACGGAATTAGATTTATGTGAACCACAGTGCGTGGAAAATGGATGTCCACAATTTTCGAAATGTGTAGAACCCGAAGTGTGTGAGTGTTTAAACGGTTATTTCTCCATACGTTCACAACACGATGGTAAACACTACTGTGAGCCTATATGTGAGAAACCATGCCCGAAAAATAGTGCTTGTGTGGCTCCAAATGAGTGCGGATGTAAGAAAGGCTATCATGTAGTGGAAGAACAACAATGTGAACCCTACTGTATCTCAGGTTGTCCTTATGAAGGTAAATGTGTAGCTCCCAATGTTTGTGAATGTCAAGAGGGGTTTAAGTCCGAAAAAGGTTCTTGTTTACCTATTTGTTCACTTGGAGATCAATGTCAAAATGGTAAATGTATCAATAAAGAACATTGCGTTTGTAATTCGGGCTTTGCCTGGAACAATGAAACATTTAAATGTGAACCTGCAGTCGTCGACGAAGAAAATATGTATACAACGGTTATAAACGCAGATTTTACAGAATACCATCGCTCAGCCGAATCATCTTTAGAACTAGAAACTGATATAGGCACCTCAAATGACGACATTGATCCAAATCAAGTATTTGATGAAAATATTGAAACTACTACCACATTTTCACTAACAGATGAGTACGAATCTTCCACTGCCAAAACTTTGCAAACCAGACACAAATGTCCCGATGATTTTGTCTACCACCAAGGGCAATGTCGTCCTCTTAAATTCGTAAGTAACGAAATTGATTGTTGGCTTAAGCCTTGTCAAGATCAAAATGCTGTTTGTCTAGAAAATGGTACATGTGCTTGCAATGAGGGTTTTAAATGGTTCAAAACACATGTTGTTGATAATATTACGTTAAATCAAATGATTAAGGCAATATGTCTGTCGGAGTCTGAGTATGACACGAAATCACAGCAACTAAAAGAAAGTTTAGAGGAAAATTCGGTTAAGGAGGCAACAAACTGGACATCGATTTTCTTTGTGGTAGTCGGTGTTTTAATAATGGTTACAGCTTTAGTTTATTTGGGACTAAAAGTGATTTATCGGCAGAGGGGTGAAATAGATGTGGAGGGTATGTTTACAAGCAACTTTAAAAAAATAATTATTATAAAACTTTCATTTTATAATTTCAGGAAAAACTCTAGCATGCGCTTATGATAATCACGCATGCAGTGAAAATGACAAATCAGCAATATAAAAACTGTATTTTAAGGTTAATTAAGTTTAAACTAGGTTAAGAATGTTATAACTTTTGTAAATTAAATTAAACTATAACAACAACGAGAATTTGTCTTTAATTTTAAGAAGTAAGCTAGAAGTAGATTAGAACTAGAACATAACTAGAACTAGAACTGAACTAGAACTGAACTAGAACTGAACTAGAACTGAACTAGAACTGAACTAGAACTGAACTAGAACTGAACTAGAACTGA
>NC_060950.1:65327372-65329059 GCF_022045245.1 Lucilia cuprina | reverse complement strand
GTTCAGTTCTAGTTCAGTTCTAGTTCAGTTCTAGTTCAGTTCTAGTTCAGTTCTGGTTCAGTTCTAGTTCAGTTCTAGTTCAGTTCTAGTTCAGTTCTAGTTCAGTTATAGTTCAGTTAAACTCTAAAATTTAATATAAAATTGTTCTATTTGCCTCATGTATGTTTTTAGTATTCATCAACACTCTAATGACACTCTCAATCAACTCATCTAAAGGGAATTTACATTATTCAATTATACACTTATGCATTTGTATTGCCATATTGTACAAAACTTTTTTTTTTTTTTTTTAATAATTTTTTCAACCTTTTTTATTTCTCATGTCGTAGAGGTAGCAAAAAACAAAAAAAGGCAGAAAGATTAAAAGAAATCATATTTCCTTTAAACATTTCTTTGGCAATTACAAACTTGAAGTAAAGGATACTAAGAAGAGAATAAGATTTTGAAATATAGAAATATGTGTAGGTATGTATATAAAAAAAATTAAGTTAAATTGCATAAAAAAAACAAATAAAAAATATTAAAAAAACTAGGTTATCGAAGTACAGAAAAACCCCTTTGCTTTGTTTTATTCCTGCTCTTAATAATTACATATCAATTGTCACATATTTTGTATCCTAAAGACTTCTTAATAACCCAACCAAATCCTGTAACAAGAGTGTACACACACACAAATGTACAAGAAAAACTTATAAAAGAAATATGGGATAAAACGAAATGAAAAGCTTTGCAACCAAGTGGAAATTTTAAAGGGATGTTATGGCAAAAGAGTAAAATTTTTCAACTCTCTTAATAAGCTTTTATTACTCTTTTGTGTGGTACTCTTAACTTAAATGCATTTATGCATTTTTCATAGAGTTTTTATTGCTACAGCTTCCCTCCTATAACTTCCAGCATCTCTTTGCCATTCCAGTCCGAAGTTCCAGTAATTCAAGTTGAGCCTCTATTTAGTGTTGTGGTAGCTCCTTTTTGAGGATTTAAATTAACTTTCAGTTGGTGTTCCGGTTTCGGGTTGTGCTGTTTGTTGCCTTTTCCTCCTTCAAAATAAGAAACGTGGACGGTTTGTTTTAAACAGACAAGAAATAGAAATAAATACACAATTTCTGTCAAAAAAAAAAGAAAAAAATTTACCACTACATATACAAAAAAAAAAAAGAGTGAAAACTTTTTCAAGCTAAAATTTCAAGAAAAAAAAACCAAACTGCTTTAATTAAAAAAAAGAAAAAATAATTCAAAAAATAATTTTTCAAATTTTATCATTTTATTAGAAAAATACTTAAAATAAATTTTAGAATTTTAAAAGAATTTTTGATTAAAAAAAATTATTTGTAGTGAAATTAAAATTAAAAAAAAGAAACAAAATGTAGAGAAAAGTTATTGAAAAAAAATTTGATTATAAAAAAGGTAAAAATATTTCTTTTTAAATTTAAAAAAAAGTTTTAAATTACATGAAAATTTTTGTTAAAATTTTGTTTTAAAAAAGTGTTAAAAAAGGTGTGAATTTTTTTAATAAAGAAATCATTTTGTGTTAACCTTTAGAGGGTTAAAGAATTTGTAGATTTAAAAAAGAAACTTTGATCATTGAACTGGTAACTTGTTGACTAATTAAAATGTTTATAAAATAAAAATATATAAAATTTATTTTTTTTAATTAAAAAAAAATAATTTATAAATATGAAAATAATTC